>NW_016107479.1:4436973-4554690 GCF_001604975.1 Cebus imitator | reverse complement strand
CAACCTCCACCTCCCAGGTTTTCAAGCGATTCTCCTGCCTCAGCCTCCTGAGCAGCTGGGATTATAGGCACGTGGCATCACGCCTGGCTAATGTTTATATTTTTAGCAGAGGCAGGGTTTCACCATGTTGGTAAGGGTAGTCTTAATCTCCTGACCTCGTGATCCGCCAGCCTCGGCCCCCCAAAATGCAGGCATTACAGGCGTGAGCCACGGAAAACGGCCTCAACCGGATTACATTAATCAATATTCCTCTGGTTCCTGCAAACTTTTGATTAGTTCCAAAAAAGTTGATTGTGACTTCTTTGCCAGTTTTTGTTACTTCCTGTTTTCTGTGTTTCATTCATGTCCTACACGGGATCTCAAATTATATAAAAAGAAATCTTCCCTCAGTTCCAAGATGGGAAAAAATGCTGAAAAGAAACTCAGTGAAAACGAAACCGGTGTTGCCTGCTTGCTGGACACTACCGTTAGCCCAGGGTGTTGGGTTATTTCTGTCTCTGTTTCTCGATTCCTGCACCGGGATTGCTGTGGGCCTTAAGGAAAATGATCCCTTTTCCAGCTCAGTGCCTGGTTTGTTGAGTATACTTGTCAATCTGGACTTTCATACACCCATGGTTTTGGATTAACTCTGTTACCTCTCCTAGAAATTAACAGAGAAAATTGACAGTTGATTGACAAGAATGAGAATCTGTTCTAAAGAATTCCAATAGAACGGAATCCTTTATTACAAAAAGAATGCTCAATTCAAGTGAACACAGATTCCCCATTTTGACTTCATTAGCTATGGCAGTGAGAGTCAACTTTTTGAAAATACACAGCTAAAGCTGCCCGAGCTTTAAGTGCTCGACCAGTTTTTCAGAATACGCAGCTAAAACGGTCCCAAAGCATTTAAAGGAGGGACGGTTTTAGCTGTGTATTTTGAAAATGTGGTGTGCTTGCCAAATAAAAAGCTACATTTGTTGTTACTTTTGGTCCTCAGGAGAAATGGGAGTCGTTTTCAGACAGCATGGGAGACACATGAGTCCTTTGGAGTCCTCTTGTCTGCCTCTGAGGGTGCACTGAGGGCGTGAAGCATGTTGGGAGGTGTCCAGACACACAGGTAGGCTTGCTACCGAGCAGAGCTTCATCTGGAGGTGTGCTCCTTGTCATCATGAGCCATGTCTGAAAGAATTCCTCACATTTCATATGGAAGCATGTTCTCCATTTGACTGTGCTGTTGCTTTTAATCAGAGCAGCCTCAACAATGCTTTAACTTGATAGCCATGAATAATTTTGTTCTACATAATAATGTGTGGGCTTGAGGAGGAGGCAACATTGGAGGAGAAGGAGGGAGAATGGACGTGTGAATTAGGGAAAGGTGTCTCTTCCTTTGGAGCATGGATGGGTTCAAAGCCCACCTCATACTACTAAGTATTTGGCTGGACACTACCAGTTGTGTGTGAAGTCTGTGTGTGTGTGTGGGGGTGTGTGTGTGTGTTGGGGGGTGTCGGTGTGTCTGTGTTTCTGTCTCCAGAATGAATGGAGTTGTGCACTAGTGACAAAATGCTTTCTTAAATTCAATAAACTGTGGTGTGTGAAGCACTGCATTGTCCTTATTATGAGCATATTGTCATAGATATGAGCAAATTTGAGAATTGCCTCTCTAACTTGATTTTTAAAAAACCAAAGAGAAAGCAAAGCAAAGCACAAGTTCAGGAAGAATTCAAGTGAGTATACACGGCTATCAGTGTGGGTTATTCATCAGACCAGAAACCAAGGAAGGAAAGTTTGAGGAATGACTGGACAACCAGAAAAGCCAATTAGGTCCAGATCAATAAGTATTGAGTGATTTGGATAAAAAACTGTGGGAAGAAAAGAGGCATGACACCATGTTGCTATCTTGAAAGTCTAGTGAAAAACAAGTGTCGAGATAGAAAAAAAAATGACACTTTAATATAGAAAAGAGTCAAACAGAGAAATTATTTAAGCTCACACAAAGGATGACTCTGAGTTAGTCTTAAGAAGAGTGAAACGTGTCCTAGTAAAGGTACCAGCATCACCAAATTTCCAGTGTGAGAAAAGTACTGGCTCATTCAAGGCAGCAACATAGTGGTCATAGGGTTGAGAGTGAGTATTGACAGTTGAGGTTGGAGATGTAGGAAGAGGCCAGAGTGCTGCAAAAAGTGTAGTAGATGTTAGGATGTTGCTCCTTCTCCTAAAGGCAATGTGAATCGATTGATGGGTTTCAAATAGTGGAGTGTTAGGATCTGGTTTACTCATTTGCTCTGTGGCAGCAGATCTAAATGCAGGTATTATTTTTTTTAAATTATACTTTAAGTTCTGGGGCACATGTGCAGATCTTGCAGGATTGTTACATAGGTATACACATTCCATAGTGGTTTGCTGAATCCATTTCCCCATCACCTACATTAGGTATTTCTCCTAATGTTATTCCTCCCCAGTCCACCGACCCTCTGCTGACCCTCCCTTGATCCCTCCACTCCCCAGCAGGCCCCAATGTGTGATGTTCCCCTCTCTGTGTCCATGTGTTCTCCTTGTTCAACATCTGCTTATGAGTGAGAACATTCAGTGTTTGGTTTTCTGTTCTCATGTCAGTTTGCTGAGAATGATGGTTTCCAGCTTCATGCATGTCCCTGTAAGCCACATGAACTTATCCTTTTTTATGGCTGCATAGTATTCCATGGTGTATATGTACCACGTTTTCTTTATCCAGTCCATCACTGATGGGCATTTGGGTTGGTTCCAAGTCTTTGCTATTGTAAACAGTGCCACAATGAACATATGTGTGCATGTGTCTTTATAATAGAACTATTTCTAATCCTTTGGGTATATACTCAGTAATGGGATTGCTGGGTCAAATGATATTTCTTGTTCTAGATCCTTCAGGAATAGCCACACTGTCTTCTGCAATGGCTGAACTAATTTACACTCCCACCAACAGTGTAAAAGTGCATCTGTTGTCTCCAGATTTCTTAATGATCTCCATTCTAACTGGCGTCAGATGGTATCTCAATATGGTTCTGATTTGCATTTCTCTAATGACCAGTGATGATGAGCTTTTTTTCATATGTTTGTTGGTTGCATAAATGTCTTCTTTTGAAAAGTGTCTGTTCATATCTTTCACCCAATTTTTGATGGGGTTGTTTGTTTTCTTCTTGTAAATTTGTTTCAGTTCTTTGTAGATTCTGGATATTAACCCTCTGTCAGATGGGTAGATTGCAGAAACTTTTTCCCATTCTTTTGGTTGCTGGTTCACTCTAATGATCATTTCTTTTGCTGTGCAGAAGATCTTTAGTTTAATTAGATACCATTTGTCTGTTTTGGCTTTTGTTGCCATTGGTTTTGGTGTTTTAGTTATGAAATCCTTGCCTGTGCCTATGTCCTGAACACCTTGTACAAAAATTAACTGCAGATGGATTAAAGATTTAAACATAAGACCTGACAGCATAAAAACCCTAGAAGAAGGCAGGTATGATTTTAATGAGTGTGTATTATTGTTAGGGACTTTTCTTGACAATGGAGATGTGAAAAATCAAGAGAATATATTTACATGTATAGATCTCACAATTGAACCAGGGTCCCAGGGGAGCAGAACATTGTAAGAGAAAAAGCTAGTAAGACTTTTTAGATTTTTCTGAGTGTCTCATGAGGAATGTGGGAATACAGACCAGGGAGAGTAGAGAAAGGCTGGAAAGAAGACGTGGTGATGGATGACAGAAAAAGCAGATGGGGATACTAGAGGGAGTGGAAAAAGCCTTAGAGCTGGAGAAAAATTGAAATGGAATGTCTAGAATGAGAATTGTGTACAATCTTAATACAGTCTGTGCTCCTTATGTTATGTGAAGATAAGGCACATCTGAAAGCAGGTTTACCTTCTCTGTGGTTCCCTGATCCATAGGAGTAAAATACATAAAGGAGGAACTCTTTGATTCAGAGGGGCAGCTGTTTTCTTTTATGGCCTCATTGGTCTTGTAACTTCTTGAACTTTCCCTCTGTACACTGGAGATAGAGATATGTTATTTTATTATTAAGCGCTCTACCTCTACCTCCTTGGTAAACTGCCATAAAGCTCAAATCTATACACTTGAAAAATAGAATTTAGGCCAGCAGAAATATATTTTGCTCTAGCATTTCCATTAGATAAATAACTAAGCAACCTCAAATAAACTCCAAAACCTCTCAATGTCTTACTTTCTTACTTTGTAGGGTGAAGTAGGTGGAATAGATGAGCTTGAAAATTTTGTCCATCACTGACAACGTCTCCACATTTCTCCTGTTCAGTCTGAACTGAGAGAGCTTAAATCTTAATGTGCAATACTAGTCATTAATGACAATCATTATCATAATAGCTTTCTTTCATTAAGCACGGACTGCATAACAGGGTTTATATTCTTTTCTTTATTTAATTTTTGTTCTGTTATTTCTTCATCTAATCCTCACAACATTAGTTATTTTATAGTAAAGGAAGCTGAGGCTAAATGAGGTTAAGTCCTAACTCGAGGTCACACAGCTAGAAAATAACAGAGCCAGGATTTTATCATCATTCTCATTGACTCTACAGCCATTTGTATTTGCAGGTGCCATGCTGACATCATTGGTGTGAACTGTTATTTGTGTTTTTTTTTTCTGCATTGAAATATAACTTAAGTT
Source organism: Cebus imitator (assembly GCF_001604975.1). Lineage (NCBI taxonomy): Eukaryota > Metazoa > Chordata > Mammalia > Primates > Cebidae > Cebus > Cebus imitator. The sequence continues at coordinate 4,550,040 of NW_016107479.1, read as the reverse complement.
AAAATAGTTAGATTTTTAGCAGAGCAGCCAGTGGGATATGAATCTAGTATTACTCTGATTCAGAAGAAAACCTTACATAGCTTCACACATAGTGTGAATGATGGCACCAAAAATGTTTAACGTAAATCTTACCCAGACCTCAGGCCTGGATTAGTATGCTAATGTTTAAGCCGTTGCAATATTTCAGAGAGAGGAATAAATGGCTAAACATAAAAACATGTCTTTAAATGTGGATGTATGTGCCTATAGATGCTCCAAAGGCACTGCTAATATTATCTGCACTTCTTTATTCATTGAGAATGGAAGGCCTTTAAGGTCAGCAATGAGATGGGATCATCTTGTTGCCAAGCCTAAGGCAATCTAGCTCTGAGGCTTAATGAAATAGTCAAGAGAGTGCTGTAAAAAGCCTAGTGCAGCTGTCTTCACTATAAAAATGGCAATGGCATTGCAGTGACTCAGGCATTTGATGACTCATCACCTCCATGAACTTGCACTGGGTGAACCCCAAAGCCAGAGCCAGCCAAAAGAAAATATCAGGAAAGCAACAATCAAATACTCTGGTTTATCTATCAGTTAAAAGTGAAGAAAATAGCAACTCACTCTGGAAGGAAGTGTATTAGCCATTTTATCAAAAATGGCTATGAATGACCTGAGAGTCTTGGATTCTCAGTGGAGATGGCCAAAGGTGAGATTGACAGAGAGAGGTGAATTGGACCACATTTGACTAATTTCTATCCCCAAATTTTTAAAAAATGCAGTTTTAGGCAGCAATGGGCTATTCATTTGTAAATAGTTTTAGCATTGATAAAGAGCTTCATAAACAATATTAAAAATCAAGAAACATTATTTAAGGTATAATGGCATAATATAATAACCTACGATAAGGTTAATAAGAAAGAGCACCAGAAGTAGAGAAAAAAACAACAAAACAAAACAAAGAAAGGTGACCCCAGTAAGGATCAGGAATCCTCTGAAATCTCTGATGTTTTTTAATTACAATTAAAATTTTATTTTATTTTGTTATGTTTGTACGTGGAGTCTTGATTAGGCCTATGGCTCCCCTTTTAGAATAATATGTTAAATATATAATAGGACTTATATATAACTTTAAAGCTTACCAATTATATGCCTTACAGTTATTATAGCAGTCTTAAAAATTTATGACATAGCAATGACATAATTATTTATTCTCAATTAACTAACAAGTTTCTAGCAGTTATTCTAATATTTATTTTAATTTTAGAATTATGACTTAAGTAAATAGTATTTGATGCATCAGCACTAACTGCAATGTGACACGAAAATGTAAAGGATTTATATTGCCAATCACTCATGTGTTGCTAATACTACTATGATTTGTTGCCTACATTTATAATGAAAATAAATGTTAATTTCACTTTTATTAATATGTAATTTTTATTAAAGTTATTGAATCTCTTAAATCTAGAGTACATGACCCCTAGGTTACGAACTTCCATATTTGCAGATAACTAAACAGACAAGTTGTCTTTGGGTAAATTGTATTAGAGAGTGCTGTAACTTTGTGTTGCAACAACTACAGTTGATAGATTTATTTATCGTAACAAAGATTCTGGTTCAGAAAAATGCCTTTTCCTCCTTAAATAACCAGCTGCAATGTCTAGAATTGGTTACTTTTCAGAGGAGAGAGTTTTAGGTGGATCCTGAAATTCATCTAGTCAATGAGACATCCTAATTTAGAGCAGTTCATTGCATGAAAGAATTAAGATTTGCTTAACACATTTTATTACTAATCCAAATATTCTTTGCAAAAATGTATGCTAAAGGAGTTGATATACCTTACTTCAGGACCACTCTTGGTTCATGCTTTTTCTCATGCAATGACTCTACCTGTAACGTAAAGTCTTCTAAAACAGATCTTCTCTTTCTCTTCTCATCACACTGATATTAATAGTAATTTCCATGCATCTTTTAAAATTTGCTTGTGTCTCCTGCTTCTCCAATTTCTCATATTTAGGATGTTAGATTTACCTTTCATATTAGTTTCTATAATATTTTATGTATGTTCCTGTCATTGCACTGACTACAATGCTTTGTATTGAGTTATATGTTCATTTGCAATTTTAGACTATGAGGTGTTTATGAGTAGGGGAAGGTTATAAATTTTTAAGCTCCCATCTCAATGCAGTGATTACCACAAAAACAATTTTCACTATGTTTATGAAATAAATAAGCACAATTGTGCTGAGTTTGAGGAATGGAGATATATATAACACAGTTCATTCCCTCAAGAGGCTTAGATTCTTGCTGAAAATTGAGACTGTGTGTGTGTGTGTATGTGTATGTGCATTTACATCTATGTGTGTATGTGCACTTGAAGGAGTAAGAGTAAGAGCAACAATTGGTATGAGGCTCCAGGTGCCACATGCAAAATCAAATAATAAATTATATGTTTCTTTAAAAATTAAGACTATAATATAAAGCATCCTGAAATAGCTCGAAACTATGCTGAAATTTGAACTGTGAAAAGAGTTAAACAGTGGGAATGGTGGGAATGTATCCGTTGTAAGTTTCTTCATTGAGTTTCTTCTCCAGTTTGAAAATCTCTATGTCTTTTAACTTTTTCCTATCTGGCATGAATTTTTGAGCTCACTCTTTCCCCGTCATTTTCTTCTTGGTAGTCATTTCTGTGTTATAATTTTGTAAAGGTGATTTTCTAGAACAGGATGCAATAATTGGATATGCTCTGAGAAGAACAGAATAGCTCTATTATCCCTGTAATTTGAACACTGTGTTTATTATATTATCATCTGGAATTGTGTTTGATTGCTTGGTGTCTATGGCACATTACTTGGAAAATAAGTAATCGGTTACCTAAAACCCCAGAATATTTTACACACAAGCTGCCCTTAAGACTTTTTCCATTTTTAATATTTACTTTTTAAACCACTCATTTATCATGTAATTATTTATTCATTTATTCCATACAAACTTATTGGAATACTAGTAAATTCCAGGAATTCTTCAATGTTGTTTAAAACCAAACATGTAAAATTTTCACAAACTTATATTAGGTACATTTTGAAATGTAATGAAAAATTGAAAAGATTATATAATGAATAACCACATGTGTACAACCTAGGTTCTACAATTAACATGTGCTTGTATTTACTTTATTACATATCTTTCTATATATGTATCTATTTATTCATCAAACTGTCTTATTTTATGATGCATTTGACATAAACCTCTCACAATCTCTCATAAATACCTCAGCATATGTACCAGAAACTCGAGATGAAAATATTATCTAAACTCCTATCAAGATTTAAATTCATTATCATTACCTTAGAAAGTTTCCTCATGCTCCTTTCCACATGAATTTTATTTTTTCTTAATAAGTTTTAATTTACCTATTATTATTCAGTATTTTGGCCTATTTAGATAGTTTTGAATCTTGAGTTTATTATTTACATGGTATTTGTAGCATCCAGCTGAATGCCATTCACTTTTTTAATATGTACTGCAAAGTCATTGATTAAAGAGGTGGAGATAGTCATAGTTAATAAGTTAAAACAGAAAGCCCTATGAAATATGACTAGAAATTTCCCACTAGGTGAGCACTGATTTATTAAATGTTACCTAACTGTGCTGTCCTTTGTAATAGTCAAGTAGATAGCACAGGAGGCGTCTTGAGAGATTAAATTTATTTAATAGAAGAATTAATTATCAAGATTCTCTGATATTACATGCATTATTTAAGTATTTCATATTTCAGTGTTTAGATCTAGGTGATTAAATTCAAACATTTTTCAGGTGTCCTAATTGTCGATAACTTTGTATATTTTATAGAATCATAAAATATCAGACTTTAAAATAAATGAATATATTATCTGGTCCCTTGCTGTAGCAGAGTTAAAAATGCTATTTCAAATACTAGAAAAGTGATTTTGCTGTTCCTTCCTATAATTCTCTGGAAATGAGACTTAAACTTTTTCTTAAAAAGCTTATTTTAGTGAATTTTGGTGAATCAGAATGGTAGATTCAGGATTATGAAGTTTCCTTCTTATTATCACACATCATAAATATTAGATGCATTTAGGACTTAAAATATATGTATAATAGAAAGATGATTCTTTTCATGAAGAATTAAGTGCTGAAATTGGAAAAATAAAATGTTTCCTTAGAAGGGAGATTCTTTATACTCTCTAATTCTATAAATGTGTTGTTGGTAGGTTAGAGCTGCTATTGGTGCAAAGCCTTGCAGTTTCTAAAGCTAGCAAACAGTTATGTAAAATACTCCCTAAGATTTTGGATCTTGTACGTTTTCAATCTGCTTAGACTTTCTTAATTATTAAGAGAGACTCTTATGAGATATACTGCAGTTTCAGATGGAACTTTTATCATTTTCAATCCAGGCTTAGCAGTTAATACAATAAATTATCTCTTCTATTCACAGATGAAACTGTTTGCAAACAAGAAAATTGCTACTTTGCATCAGATTATAAGGTTATCCTTCAAGGTCAATTAGTAGCATTTTATCATTTCAACTATGCTACTAAAATACAAGGAAAATTATATACCAATATCTCTCATTTTTTAGAAAAATCTAAATAGATATGAATGTCACAGTAATTTGCTCACTGATTGATTTGCCTGACTTGAATAGACTTACTAGTATTATTGAAATTAGACACCATTTTGTTTAGCATAGGGAACTGCATTATAAAGTTTTGTCATAGATCACTTATAAAGTGGTTCAAGCCAGAGATTTATCATTTAAATCCTACCTAGCAATTTGTAATGCAAATAAATAAAGGCTTTTCCCATTTAAACAATAAATACCTACTTAAATAATGAAACATTACTCCTCCATTGATCAGTTTTGTGCATACAGTTACGGCACTTGCATGGAAAGGTATCACTTGATTGGAAAACAAAACCAAGACTGCATTAGACCTCAGCTGAAATTCAGTGTGTTCAATTTGTTGTAGCGTGCAACCCAGCAGCTTGATCTTTTGTCACTGCGTGCACTAAGGGGGATCATATATCTCTTATGCACTTATGTCAAGAAAAGCACCACAACCTACTTATCATACTTGCAAAACACTTAAGAAAACAAGTAAAATTCCCCCAAATTAATTGAGCTTTTGGTAGGGGCTTTATTATTGCAATCAATTACAATGTTGTCAAACCCGACAAATTGAAGTTCCTAAATAACTGGCTCATAACTGGATGTCTTAAAGCAAGAAGCAAATTGCTCTTCTGCCATTGCTGATTTTCTCGTACAGCTTTGAGAATAATTTATACAGCTGTTAAGTAGGTAAGCCATAACATGGCAAGTAGAAGGTAGAATCCTTTTAAACCTGATTTAATCTAACAAAAATTGCAGAAATATTTTAAAATAAAACAGCACACCAATAATACAATAAAACCAATCCAACTGGATTCATTCAATTAGTTACTTTAATAAATGCAATTAAAATAGCATTCCTTGCCATTTTCTTGTTAGCCATGCTCTTATTGCAATGGAGATACTGGATAAAGTCACTGATGATTAAAATTGCTGCAAAGGGTCACAGTTACATGGAGATCTGCATATAGGAATGCCAAGGTAACTCTTCTGGTACATTCTGAGCTTTCAATGTTTTAGACCTATGTGTGGCTTCAAATCTTACTCTGTTCTTAGCATTTTGTGGACTTAGTAGAAAAATATTATTTTTCTTTCCTCTAGGATCATGTAGTATGTTGAACATTTTACTTATTGTTTCACTTAAAATAACTTGGCAATATGTGTATGAATGTGTGTGTGTGTGTGTGTGAAAAAACACAAGAATAGAGCTAAAGTCTTACTCATCACTGTATCCTTACACTCATTTACTACCTGGTAACACAATAATCACTCATTAAAGTAAAATAAATGAATAAATAAAAATATAGAGTATGTATAATAGTATAATATCAACACATAGTATTGATGTTTCCAATTTTTCACTCTTCACTGTACTTATTTCTAGAAGTGTGCTGGTAAATGTTTGCCAGCTGGATCTACAAAACAAACACATAAACAACCCCCTTAATTTTTAGCATTTGTTGATTTGCATAGTGTAAATAATCCTAGTATGGCCAATTTCAGGTTATCAGTATGATATCCCTGAATGCAGAGCTGGGAAGAGATTAGCTTTTATGAGTTGGAGCAAAATGGCTCCAGCACACCACCCTCCCTCTTTTCTGAAGTGTCTCTTTAAAACTTCCCACTAGCAGCAGGTATCACTTCCCTACCACATAGAGGTGGGTTTGATCATGTGCTTGCTTTGGCAAATAGAATGATGGTGAACATAACACAAGTAGGTGCTGAAATGTGCTTATGCATTTGTGTTTGCTGTTTTATGCTTCTTCTGTCACCACCAAAAATCATGGCACCTGCCTAAGGAGAACAAAAAGTCAATAAAGCAAACCTGTACAGTACTTATCACTTAGAATCAAGCTCAGCTAAGCCCAGCCTAAGTCAGTCAAACCTCAACCAATCTATAAATGTGAGAGTGAGAGATCAGCGTTTGTTATAACCCGCTGAGATTTTTGTCATTATTTTTTATGCAACAAAAAGTAACTGATGGACATAGTACCATTCAAGTTAAGGTAAGATAAGACAATCTAGTAAAGTATTAGAGTAAGAGTCAAAGATCCACGGCTCCAATTCTTATTTTGCTACCACTCTGTGTGTGTGTATGTGTGTGTGTGTGTCTTATAACGTAAAGTAATTATATGAATTATTGTTATATTTTCTATTTTACTTCCTGAAAGTGAAGAACATAACCACTTCCCACTTAAAAGTGATGTTATGTTTTACTATACAGTTATAAAATTTTGGTGCTATTGTAGCCATTGGCATTTAGAAACTTGGGAATAATAAAGTCAATTACACCTTGAAACTTTTCACACATTTGTTAATTTTTACAATTCATCCTCGTACAGGGCAATGCTTACTGTGTCCGTGAAATTTCCTAGGTATAAAAAATTAGTTTCTCTTTGAAGACTACATTTTTTCCCAATCTCTTAACTTGTGGTATGCTAACCTTTTAATTCTAATCATCTACTGAAGCTTTTATCAATGGTCACCAATTTTATTAATTGACCAATTTAAGGACTGTTTCCCAGCTGTTAGTCTCCTTGGACATTTTTGTGTCTAGCAGTTAACACTTTTCCTCTTCTTTTCTGAAATCCCTTTCATACTTAGCTTCTATAGAACCTCTCTAGCTTTTTATTTTTGGACTTTCTTATTGGTTTTTATTCTCCTTCTAATTTTCCTAGTTGTAAGAAACCACCAAAATTGAGTTCTCAGCTCTCTCTGTAGTTATCTTTTAATATTCTCCTATTCAGAGACTTTATCCATTATTATTGCTTAAACTGTATTTTCAATCTCAATGACACTTAAGTCCAAATCTTTATTCCTAACCTCTCCAGGGCTGTAACTTTCAGAAAATGTTGAATGTTTCCACTTAGTTCTCTATACAGATGTCGCTTCAAACTGAGACTCTCTTAAATTGAATGTATCATTTTCCTACTAAAAGAAATTTCTGCCTACTTTATTTTTATCAGCGACTCAGTCATTCTCCATGTAAGACAGATTCTAAATCTTGAGATAATATTTTTTTGTACCTCCATCCCATTACCATTTAGCTACATTGCACTCTTGAATTTTTCAGTAGATATTAATGCTTTTCACTAAATATTTAACTTTTTCTTTTTAAGAAAAGTAGGATTCTATTTCTCTAGTTCTTCATAATTAAATATGGCTTCACAACTTGCTTTCACTAATGATACATGAGCAGAAATGTCATACTCTCTCAGTCATAAGCATGTAAAAGCTGGTGTGCAATTTCCCATCTTTCCTTTTTTCTACCAGATGCTAGAAGTGGAGATGTTGTTAACCTGGGTCTCTGAGTGAGAATGAGAATCATCTTAAAGAGAAATGTATGTGTAGTCTGAAGGAAACAGGCCTGTTATTGGTTCTCAAATTGTGGCCCAGAATAGCAGCATTAGCAATATCTGGGGACTTTTTAGAAGGGCATATTTTCGATCCCTAACCAGACCTTCTGAATCAGAAACTGTGATACCCAGCAAACTGTTTTAGTGAGACTTGCAGGTGATTCTCTAGCATACCAAATTTTAAAAGCCATTTATTTATTTCTGTTTATTTTAATGGAAACACTTTCACAGAAGTGTATACTAACTACTTAAAGGTGGAAAAGAGATAATGGCAGAGCATTTTTTTTTTCATTTCCTTAAACAGGTTCTACATTATCAGATGCATATGCAACATAACTCCTGCTCTAGCAAAATTTAATGCAAATTAAGTGTTACAATGGTGCAGTACCTTTTTTTTTTAGTTTTAAAAGTTACTCTCCCACATACGATTTATTCAAATCTAGCTTATAAGAAAGGTAAAATAGGGCTTATCATTTTCATTTGACTCGTAGTGAAACTTGGGCAGAAACTTTTGATGTACTGGCTGGGGCTATGTGATGAGTTTGTGACACAGTTGGGACTAGGTGACACAGTTGGGACTAGATACCACAGCTGGGATACTCAACCCATATTGTGACTGATTGATTGCAAAAGTGATCCACAGTCTTTTCAATGTAACTTTGCAATTTCTTCTTTCAAGATGTCAAGATTACTGTATTTTCCCATGATTTGAGTCTAAGGTGGTCTTGGAACTTGCTGTAGGTGATAGTGTATGGCAGAAGGAGTGATGTACCAAGTCGAAGCCTAGGGCTCAAAAGGTTATCTTGTATTTCTTCTCTGTGTGTGTGTGTCTCTGTTAACCTGCTCTGCAGCAGCCATGAAAACAAGTCCAGGCTAGCTTACTGGAGAATGAGAGACCATGTGGAGCAGAGCGGAGGCCCTAAACATGTGAGCAAATCTAGCTGAGATAAGCTGAACCTGGCCCCAATCAGCAAAACAGCTGTTTACTGACCCAATCCATGAGTTATAAGAAATAGTTTTCATTTCATTCCACTAAAAATCTACTAAAAAGCTATCCCTATTCTCATGCTTTCTTCTATGACAGAATCTGGGTTGATAAAGGACTTACCTCTCAAGTGTGACTCAGATAGGGTGTGATGATTAATTTGGTGTGTCAACTTGACTGAGCCACGGATGCTCCGATATCTAATTAAACATTATTTTAGGGTATGTCTGTGAGAGTGTCTGAAAAAGGTTAGCATTTAGATTATCAGGGTGAGTAAAGTACATGACCTTCCCTGATATAAGCAGACATCATCCAATTCCTTTAAGACCTGAATACAACAAAAAGGTCGAATAAGGCTAAATTTGCCCTCCCTTTGCCTGACTGCTTGAGCTTGCCTTGGTGTTTTCAGTTCTCAAGTCTTTAGCCTTGAATTGTCATCTATACCATTGGCTCTCTAGGCCTCACATTTGGACTATGGACTAGACCACTGGTTTTCCTGGGACTCCATTTTAAAAGCCATTGATTTATTTATTTTGTTTATTTTAATAGAAATGCTTTCACAGAAATATATGCTACTTAAATGTGGAAAAGAGATATAATGGCGGAGGAATTTTTTTCTGGGTCTCCAGGAAAACCAGTGGTGTAATCCATAGTCCAAAAGTGAGGCCTGAAGAGCCAGTGGTGTGGAAGCTGAGAAGTTTCATGATCTTCCATCTGAGAGCCTAGAGAGCCTCTAGGCCTCACTTTTGGACTACAGACTACACCACTGGTTTTCATCTCTCAGATGAAAGATCATGGGACTTCTCAGCCTCCATAATCACATGAGCCAATACCTCATAATCATGTGAACCAATACTATATATATCTACATATATCTGTATATACATATATATATGTGTGTGTATATATATATGTGTATATATATATATATATAAATACATATATATTAGGATTATTAAGATTCATGAGAAAGTCATTTGGTGGTGCTTCTATAAAACCTTTTTAAAGCAACAGGTTCCACTGTAGGCATCCTGTGATCCTTCTCTCCCTTTGTCTTCTTATTTCTTGGAACATGGATGTAACACCTAAAGATGCAGCATCAAACTAACCATGGAAGCAATGTTTATGGATTGGGTACTACACATTACATATTAGAGCCAAAATCATAAGTAGATTCAGATAAAAACCAAGACCCTTAATAGCATTACTAACCTCTCATACACACGTTAGATGGCCTACTCTTGAACATTTTTTCTGAGTAAGACAAATCCACTCTTTATTTATTTAAGGCCTTGGTGAGATTTTTCTTTGCTGAGCACATTCCCAAAAGATACATGCATTAAGGCTCTTCCAAAATTCTGACTGGCTGCAGACTCAGAACAGAGATATCTTTTCCTTATGGCATAGTCTTTTGGGGTCCAAAGAAGAACACTTACTCAGTGTGCCCTAAATGTTAAGTTCCCACTAGACTCCAAGCAACAATTTACATATTTTTCTTCATTTAATGTCCTCCTTCACTGCCACTAAATTAGAACACGTTTTTCTAAAAGAGATCAGAGTGAGAAAAGATCAGAGTGAGAAACGCAGTCTTAGGGAACAGATGCAAATGTATTCTGAATACATTTTCTATTTCAGGTTTATAGACTAATTCTCTTCCTATTAAAGTACTAAATCTTTAAAGATTATCTACTCCTTGACCCTCAATCCCACAGTGAGCATAGGTTATCTTTCATGTAAGACAGAAGGTAAGGTCATATTTTGCTAATAAAGAGCACAAATTATAGTGCTTCACTCCTTGGAGAAAGGAATGATATTCCTTTATTACTTTGAGAAAGGAAAACAAAATAAAGCAAACTCTGCCCTACTTAGTTAACAATAAAATCATAAATGAAATAATTATTCATGAAATGAAGAAATCACCTGCAAGGCAATTTGTCACAGTAAAGTGTGATTTTGAGTTAGAGGAAATATTCAACTTACACAATTTACAGATGACAACACTTAAAAGAAATATACAGCAATTCATTTTAGTTGCAGAAAATGTCTTCATCTATTGCACTCTAATGTCTTGTTGTGAATGTGGCTGATAAGGTTATCAGAAGTGCAAGACTGAAGTGCTGATTTTCCCTTAGGTCTACATTACCACTTGGTTTTGCATTATATTTTAGGACTCTGAGGGGAAATAAAATATAGACATCATTAAAAACCTATTTCTACATAATAAGCACACACTGATGGGTTATCATCAGATATGGGTGTGTAATTGGATAATGTTTCAGAGGCCTCCATTGTCTCCTCAAGGTTATGAAAAAATGATACAAATGTAACATGGATCAATGGATGTTTTCAGAGAGGAATTCCTTTCCGAAACATTTGACATGTCAACAAATAGAAATAGAAAGCACACAATTCTTTTTAATACTTTTACTCAGCACTTCAATAATAATAAGGGCTTAAACAAAACAAACAACACAATACCTTAGGATAATATAAAGAGGATGAGACCTCCTTAGCTTAAGTAATTGTAGTAAAACAATTCAAGTCGTTTGAGATATATCTCAAAACCAATCACCCCATTCTCTCCAAAGATTTCTATTTTTCCATCTTACCACTCTCTATTCTATACGAGAATCATATTTAATTTAGTTCTGATTTTTATAAGGCTATAAACTGCACATGACCAATGTTTGGTAAATTATAATCCCAGCATAGTTCCTTAAAGTGTGACAGAGCCTTCAGCTCAACATTTGTATTTGCTTGAATTTATTGTGGTGCTCTAAAACTTCTTTTAGCCTAAACTTCCTAAGTAAATTTATTCTATTTGTGCTTCTTGAAAGCATCAATAACTATAATTTAAAAATTACTTAGAATATTTTATTCTGAATATCTGAAAGAAATTGTTGGATAAACTTTGAATGGATGAACGTTTATTAAATTATCAGTATATTGCATTAATCTAGGAATTTAAACATTTTTAATTTTAAATAGAAAATAGCCAAGATAGCTTATATCAAATTTTCTGTCTTGGCAATGATTATATTTTGGTCCAGATAATTCTTAACTCTGGGACTGTCCTGTGACTTGTAGCATTGCTGGCCTCTACCTATTGCATGCCAGTAGCATCCCTGCTTGCATTTGTGACAGCCAAAAATGTTTACAGACAGTCAGATGACTTCTGGGAAGCAAATTTGCCCTTGGTCAAGAACTACTGATCTAAATTTTGCTATGGTCAGAAATAACACACCAAATCTCAATGAACTTACACAACAAAAGTGTATTTCTCATTCCCAGTCTATGTTGGATGCAGGAACTCTTGACTCATGGTATTCACTCAGACATCAGTGCTGACAAAAGGTTTGCCTCTACAGGTTTTTACAAAAACTGAGGTAAGAAAAGGGACCTGGAGAAGGGCTCACTAGCCCTAACATAAAGTTTTCTGAAAATTGACCTTTTTGGTTACATTCCCTTGATCAAAACAAAATATCGGGGCATGCCTAAAGTCAAAGAGGCACGCAGGTGCAATCATCCTAAATGTGCCAGGAAGAGTGAGAAAAGGGATATCTGTGAATAGCTCTAATAGCCACACCAAGCAGTTTAAGAAGGAGGATGAAGAAGAAGGAAATTAGGAGAGAGTATAGAAGAATAAGGATTATTTAGAAAATACAACAGTGAAAGAAGGGTAATTTTTGGAGGAATAAATAGTATGAATAGTGATTGAAGTAGAATGACCAATTTATGGATAATAGCTTATGGCAACCCTTTCATGTAAAGAAGGTGCTTAGATAGTAACTCAAAAGTCTGTGGGTAGGAGAGTTAGCATTTCAAAGTTAAGATTACTGAATGCCAACTAAGTGATAGTTACTGTGAGTTATGGGTTTTCTATATGTTATCTGTTTTAAATCCTCACAACCCTATATCATTAACATGTTATTTTATTTCTTACATATGAGGAAACCAAAGGCAAGGAAAGTAATTTGGTGCAGTTAAACTACTTGTATGTGAAACTTTGGGACTCAAACGCAGATCTTTCTGATTCCAAAATGCATAGCGTAAACAATTACATTATACAGCCCAATGTAAATTATACCCTGCTATGGCATTAACTGTAAGAAGCACAGTTTCCTCCCACTGTAATATCTCATATATCTAGAAGCATCTTGTAATTAATCCTGTTTCATAGTTTAATTGGCTACTTATTTTGTCCCAGTTGTACAAGAAATAATGTTGTTTTACAATCAATGGCATTTTAAACTAAATACGTCTTTTAGGACAATGTCATCTATTAAAGAAGAGGCAAACCTTGTCCATATTTTTAAAAAAATTAGCATCCAATCTGAAACTTTAGAGCAAGACTTCCAGGTGTGTTTTTTTGTTTGTTTGTTTGTTTGTTTGTTTTTAAACTCAGCTGTTAATCAACATGAGATCAAAGTGTTCCATTTCCTTAGGGAGTCCTCAGTCTAATTTTCAAATTCACCTACATTTATATTACAGCCTTTTCCAAAATTAGGGGCACTCTGCCACCATCACCCCATGTTGGGACAACAAAAGGAGGTATACAAAAGAAGTGTATGGCTCCAATTTAAATGTCTCTATTTAAAAAGATAATTTTGGAAAAATAAGATTTGCAGCAAAATATTATTTACTTTTTTGTTGAGCCATTCAGCACTCAGCACCCATTCTGAGAGTACCCAGTTAATCCAGTGGTACTATGTTAATTATTTTTCTTCTGCTGTGGCTTCAGTGTTTGTGCTTTGAGTAAAGCTGATTCCATTTCCATCTATCAATAAGACATGCTAGCTAGACCTAAAAGATACTTAGTGCATTCTAGCCCACTGGCTATATTAATTGGCTAAAGCCATGCCTATTAGACCATTCAGAACTTACCTCTGGATGCAGTGGCTCCCGCCTATAATCCCATCACTTTGGGAGGCTGAGACAAGAGAACTGCTTGAGCTTAAGAGTTCAACATCAGCCTGGGGAAGATACCAAGACCCCATCTCAACAAAAAGTTTCAAAATTAGTTGGGCATGTTGATGTACACCTGCATTCCCAGGTATTGTGCGGGCTCAGGCAGGAGCATTCCTTGAGCCTACATTTGAGGCAGCAATGAGCTGTGGTCGCACCACTGGACTCTAGCCTGGGCAGCAAAGCCAGACCCTGTGTCTAAAAAAATTTAAAAAATAAAATAAAATAAATAAATTTACCATAAGGCTTTGCTTAAGTAGAAAATATATGAACAACACAAGATGCAAAATTTAGAGCTGTTTTAGACATCTTGCTGCTTCTCTGAGGAGAGAGCCACCTAAAAGAGGCCACAAAGATAAGAGATAGAGGAACCAAGTCCTGGGAAAATCTGTTGATCTCCTGTCACAAATCACATCTGAAGCCAGCCTGTTCTCTGAAGTTTTTAGCCATGTAAATAAATTGTTTTTTATTATAAAACAGTTTAGGTTGTATTTTCTGTCACTGGCAATCAAAGATGTTCTAATTGACACAACCACTACTGGCTTTACTTATAAAAATGATTTTGGCCACCCAGAGAGGCTCACACCTGTAATCTCAACACTTTCAGAGGCCAAGGTGGGGGAATTGCTTGAGCCCTGGAGTTCAAGGCTGCACTGAGCTGTGATTGCACTACTGCCCTCCAGCCTGGGTAACAGTGAGACTCTGTCTCTAAAAATTTAAAATAAAATAACAAGGCTTTCCAAGATGATGCATACCTATGTAATACTACACAGATAAATATATAACTAGTTTGCAAAAGAGAATGAAACTGCTCCAAACCACTGAAGCTATTATGAGCAAATAATACTATGTATATTGAGAGACAGAAATTATCTTAGTTCAAAAATCTTTATTAAATTTTTCTCAAAATAAATTTTTATATTTTCAATATTTAAAAGGAAAGAGTCACTTCTCAGTTTAGACCAAGAATGAAAAATCATTGACAAGTCTCTGTGGTCAGAGGTGACTAGATAATTTTCAGGGCATTAACATTTAAGGATAGAATAACTTTTATCATGTTCACTGTAAAGACACAATTTAAAATAAGAGGTAAATACAAATAATGAACATTTTAAACATAATTTTGTTTGATAGTAAATTAAAATGAAAGAGTGCAATTGCAGTTATGTAAAGTTATACACATTTCCTGGAAAGCTGATGCAAATGGGTGTGTCTTTAAAGGGAGAAAAGAGGGAGAGAGAGAAACAGACAAAGAAGAGAGAGATGGAGCCTGGTTGTAAATACTTTAAATAAAATGGAGATTTGGGGAGTCTTTATGGCAGAGTCCATGGTGAAGATGGTTTTCTCCATTTGTAGTCTTTCTGCCATTCTCTTCAGATTCCTTGAGAACATGACAGGCTACATTCTCTTTCTATATTTGCTAATCCATCCTATGTTAGGTTTCAACGAAATTTACAATGCTTTTCTCAATGTCAGAGTGTTTTACCTTCTACCAATTGCCTACTTCTTTGTTCTTTACTTCATCAATAATTATCTTACAGAAATTATGAGCTTTTGTACAACTTGAATTTTAACAGACAGAGTGATGGTTCCTTGTGGCAAACATAACTTCTCATCTGCACAACTATTGTCAGCTATAAGAAATCAAAACTGTTGGACAGTACAAAATAAATGACAGATAGTAAAGGCCACTGTGGCATAAAAAATACACATTGGAGAACATGCTCACATCACCTTGTGTGATGAACTGCTCATTGGCTGAGGATGTTTGTAGATGGTACATGAAAACGCCATGGTAGAAAATTTACAGCACTATCTGATGCACTAGATTTGGCAGTCATTAAGTGAGGGAATATGCTAGTCCTTAAGACTTGTGGGTAACATTCACAAGATACACACACATACAAATATCTTAGGAAACTATTCAGAGCATTGTCATGAATCAATGATGCACAAGGTAATATTAAATGAAATATGTATATATTTGAAAAATATATAACCTAAGTTTAAATTTTCAAAAATATGGATTAATCAAGATAGTTGGATGTCTTTTACATTTCTAATTTTCAAAAATGCATCTTAGGGAGAATACTTAGATCTTAGTCCTTTGTTTTGTGCCTACATTTGCTCATAATCTTGGGCAAAGATTGCTATGTGTAATTTCAGTGTCTATAATTATACTGGCATGAATATGCTTCTAAGGAGATTATCGATATCAAGGGCAGCTTTTTATGTAGTTCAGTGACGCTTTTTTCCTATTCATTTGGTATGCAGGCTTAGCTTAAGAAATTGATGTCTAGGACACATATTTTGAGGGTATTGAGTTTTAAAACTGCTCAATAAGGCATATATATTAAATATAAAGTTTCATCAAAAAATACTTTAGTGGTTACACAGCAAAAATAGTATCTGAAGTTTGAAGAATTGCTTTTATTAATTGCTCTCCATTTCTCTGGAAATGTCTGGTTGCTTTAGAAAGATGATCTTGTGCAATCTTTATAATAGCTCTGTAAGCAAAATATCATTTTCCACATTATAAATATGAGACAGTTGATGCTCCAAGAAAGCAAGTTTATAGCAACTTGAATATTATCAAGGGAGTCTGTGTCTTCAAAACCTATTATTCTTCTAGCTCTATCGTGCTGCCGATAAACATCCAGTTATTAACTTTCCTTCACAAGACTCTACAGAGATGCTAGAAGAGAAATTTGTTGCAACTTGACAAGAAGGAAGAAACTTGAAAAAGAAAAATTGTTTTCTTTTAAAACAAGATTCTAATATCCAATTCCCTGTAGCCCTAAGGACTGATGATCTGCACTAAGTTGTTACATACCCTAGCAGTTCTAATATGCCTGCTTCAGCCTCACTAGAAACACATGGGTTGATCAATTCCATTTGTAATTACATATGGGAAAAGGGATTATAGAGACAAATATACTCAACTGTTTTATTCCCCTGAGTACAACATGAAATTAATCACTGGACCAATCTTCCCCCTGCTACAGTAGTACTGATTAAGGTGAATCCTTTGTTAAGTCTGGCACATACTAGTCCTAACACAGAAGTATTTAGAGAACAAAATGAAAGTGTTTATTTCAAAAACCAATTTGATCTCTTAATGCAAGGATTACCAATGATGACTGTAAGCTCTTGGTTACAGTGATTAAGTATATGGCCTGGCCTATACCATTCAGTCATTTCTGCATTTTAACTAAAATTCTGTTCAATGTTTAATACTATCCAGTAATTTAGAAGCAGACTAATTTTTAGATTTATGATGGCCATCTCTCCAACTTATTATAATCCACAATGCTGATTTGTTCTCATATATCAAGATCTACACAGGGCTGCTGCTTTGACAAATATGACTGAGAATGACTCCTAGGAGATTGATGCAATCAGTTGCTTATTTCACATTAATAGAATATTAAATGTCACTCAAACATTTAACACTTTGATGAAATATATGCTGTATATTATTTCAGTTACTTTGTATAGATTATAAACAAGATAAAATGCTTTCTATAAAATGTCCAAGACTGTTCACTTCCTTCTTGTCACCACTCTCCATAGTCGGTGTTTGCAAGGAACATGTTTTAGAACACCAGTGTGTGGGATAGTAATAGTTGTCGATCATGCATAAAAAGTCCTATAGAGAAACATATTTTTGAGAGACAAATGGTTCAAAATATTAAAGATTTTCATAGAGATTTTTATAGGCAAATAAGAGTTAGAATTCTTCTGAATAAAACCGAGTTTCATCAATAAGTTAGAAACATAATTCAGCAAATTTTATTTTACTGCAGATTTTGTTTTCAGAGGATGTTCCAAATTGCTGTTCCAAATTATTGTATGGCATGGGAAACACTTCTCTGAATATAGTAAAATCTCTCAAACACATTGTCTTACAGACTCTGACTTGAAAATATCTGGATAATGAGTACGTATATAATTTTCTAAATAGAAATTAGTTTCAGGCAAACATGCTGACCAAGCCTATTAGAAATTGGCATATGGATTGCTTATATCTTCATATTATATGATGGTGTTGATGGATAATCTAATTTGCTACTAACAAATGCAAGCAATTATTAAATAAATACCTATAATGTTCCAGACAACATGTATTTTTTAAAAATGTTACATTCTTTATCAGATTACCAAGGTAATACATGTTCACTGGAAAAAAATTGAAAAGAAAAAAGAAGAAAAAGACAGGAATCTTATGTAATGTAATAATTTATTCTCATATTTTCTTAAAACTTTTAAAATTCTTGTTGACAGGCAAGTCAAGGATCTGAAAAATGACTAGAATTTATCCTCATGGTTAGAGATTGACATTTGGTTTATGTCATTCACAGACAATCAACCATAATGCAAATATGCTATATAGATTAATCAATAGGGCAGAGCTGATAGGGTCATGGATTTTACATTTTGTCTTTGTTTCAAAGTTTAGGTAACATAATACACATTTTTGTATTTCTAAATACTGTTACAAATTATTTAAATGTAATAATGTTTACAAAAAACCTCTCAATATACTTTATAAAATCCTTCACAGATTATACTCTTACAGCAAAAACAAAAAAAAAATCAAAACTGTATATGAAAATGTGTTTTTTACCCTGCTCTATCTTCTTTCAAACAATGTTTACGATAACAAGCATCCTTTAGCTAAGGTTTCAATCACATTATCTCCAATGGATTTTTTGTTTTCAGTGTTTTTCTGAGCAGCGTTAACAATGCCTCTACTAATGCAATTCTAAATAAGAGAATTACACTGTACTAAGATGGTGATCTTTGAATTGCTTTATTTCTCCTTAACTAAGTGTTGTGAAGAACAGTTAATGTGCTCTTTTCTTGCTTTTCATTATATTTTGTCTTAATGGTCTCCAAGTTTCATGATAAATGTTTTGTCAAGTTGTTTCCATTTTAAAAGTGCTGACACTAAAAAGTTAGTTGTGTATAATTGCCGTGAAAGAAATGGTGTGTTAACTGTCCTTTTCCTTCTGAAGTTCTTATTGTATATTGTGTTCATAAACTCATGTATATTATTTTAAACATAAACGGCCAATTTAGACAAACTATTTTAAAAATCATTCTTCTCTAGTAATTATGATTTATCTGTGGTCTGGTGTTTTATAGGTTTTTCATTTTGTCTATTTTGGTGCATGCTTGAGATCTTCCAGGATCTAAAAATTTTTATTTGCCCATCTTGATATCATTGCTAATATTGTGTCTCATTTAATGATGAAAATACTAGTCCAAAATAAGATTAAATCATCTTTCAACATTGTATTATAATGACAGTCTCCTTTATCTTGGCAATTTGCCCATGTAATTAGCCAGCATAAAGTGCATATCCAGATGTGCATTGTCCTAGGTAGTTCAGGATGATTATTTGTACAGTAGTTTCATTAGCAGATTATTTCTAATGTAACCAGCTACTTTGCCACAGGGTGAACATATTAAACAAAAATGTTCTTGGTATTTAACCCACATGATTACTGTGTGGATGGAGGTGGCAGGAGGAGATTCATTCACAACACCAGAATGAATTTCAACAAACTTCAATTTGTTTATTGGCTAGCTCAAAACCATTCACAATGGTTTTAGAATATTTTTCTAAGGCGCATTGCAGGGATATACTATTTCCAGCATAATATGTAAAGCTGTAGTAAGGGCAGTTGTAGAGGTTTCTGGGTTGAATGAGTTAGGGATGAGTAAGAGTCCAAAGCTGTGAGTAGTGTAACTTCCACTACTTTCAGATTTGTGAATGTTTGGCTATCCATTCCTTGAACCAAGGCATATGAAAGAATGGAATAGTGGAGTCCTTTCAAAAGAGTTATAAACTTTATAGTTAAGAAAGGGTACTTTTGGTGTTTTGGTCTTGAAGTGCTTGCCTTTGCCTATGTCCTGAATGGTTTTGCCTAGAATTTCTAGGGTGTTTATGGGTTGGATCTTATGTTTAAGCCTTTAATCCACCTGGAGTTAATTTTAGTGTAAAGTGTCAGGAAGGGGTCCAGTTTCTGCTTTCTGCACATGGCTAGCCAGTTTTCCCAACACGATTTATTAAACAGGGAATCTTTTCCCCATTACTTGTTTTTGTCAGGTTTGTCAAAGATCAGATGGTTGTAGATGTGTGGTGTTGCCTCTGAGGCCTCTGTTCTGTTCCATTGGTCTGTATCTCTGTTTTGGTACCAGTACCATGCTGTTTTGATTACTGTAGCATTGTAGTATAGTTTGAAGTCTGGTAGTGTGATGCTTCCAGCTTTGTTCTTTTTGCTTAGAATTGACTTGACTATGCAGGCTCTCTTTTGGTTCCATATAAAGTTTAAGGTGGTTTTTTCAAAAGCATTGGCAACAAAAGCCAAAATAAACAAATGGGACTTAATCAAACTGCACAGCTTCTGCACAGCAAAAGAAATAGTCATTAGAGTGAATCGGCAACCAACAGGATGAGAAAAAAGTTTTGCAGTCTACCCATCTGACAAAGGGCTGATATCCAGAATCTACAGAGAACTAAAACAGATTTACAAGAAAAAAACTAACAAGCACATTCAAAAGTGGGAGAAGGATATGAACAGACACTTTACAAAAGAAGACATACATGAGGCCAACAAACATATGAAAAAATGCTCATCATCACTGATCGTTGGAGAAATGCAAATCAAAACTACATTGAGATAACATCTCATGCCAGTTCGAATGGCAATCATTGAAAAATCTGGAGACAACAGATGCTGGAGAGGATGTGGAGAAATAGGAACACTTTTACACTGTTGGCGGGAGTGTAAATTAGTTCGATCATTGTGGAAGACAGTGTGGCAATTCCTCAAGGACCTAGAAATAGAAATTCCATTTGAACCAGCAATCCTATTACTGGGTATATATCCAAAGGATTATAAATCATTCTATTGTAAGGACACATGTACACGAATGTTCATTGCAGCATTGTTTACAATAGCAAAGACCTGGAACCAACCCAAATGCCCACTGATGATAGACTGGACAGGGAAAATGTGGCACATATACACCATGGAATACTATGCAGCCATAAAAAATGATGAGTTCATGTCCTTTGTAGGGACATGGATGAACCTGGAAACCATCATTCTCAGCAAACTGACACAAGAATAGAAAATCAAACACCGCATGTTCTCAGTCATAGGTGGGTGTTGAACAAGGAGAACACATGGACACAGGGAGGGGAGCATCACACACTGGGGTCTGTTGAGGGGAAACGAGAGGGACAGCATGGGGTGGGGAGTTGGGGAGAGATAGGTTGGGGAGAAATGCCAGATACAGGTGATGGGGAGGAAGGCAGCAAATCACACTGCCATGTGTGTACCTATGCAACAATCTTGCATGTTCTTCACATGTACGCCAAAACCTAAAATGCAATTAAAAAAAAAAAAAGGAAAGGGTGCTGCTTCCTTTGATAATATCTTCATGAATTTTATGGTTTCCAAGATACTCAGGTGAATCTGTTTTGTCAGCACCAACTATCAGTTGCTTCAAGCACTGTCAGTAAGCTCAAGTGGAATGCTTACAGATTTGCTAATCTGCTAAGATACCAGCTTCAAATCCACAGCACAAACAGCAATAATCTAGAAAATGTAATCAACTCTAGTTGTTTCTGTACTCAATTCAATTACTTTTCATAAAATAAAATTTTCATTGCAGTCTTTCAATGGTAACTAAAACCATTTACATTCACCTTCAAAGTCAGACATCCCTTGTTCTAGATTCCAGACCTTTATGAATGATTCATTTGCCTTCTTAGCAGCCTCAGTTTCAAATTTTATAATGGTTACATTATTTTTTCTCACATTTGTGCATCAGGTTGCTTGTTGTGATAGGTTTTTCATACTTTGAGATCTATTCGGTGATTCTAATGAAATGAACTAGGACTTTGCTTTTATAATTTTGCAATGGATTTAATGCTGTTGTTTATAAACCTATGTATGGTGCTAAAGTTGCTGAAAGAAGTTTGTATGCTCTTTGTGGCTTTTCACATAGACAATTAAATTTATTGTATCTTACTTAACAAGCTACTTTAATGTCCCCTCACTAGCCTACATGTACAAAACATCACCTCAGAAACAGTGGCTTGAATTCATCTATGCTCCCCTTCTCTGACTCTTCCTCAGTCCAAGGGATAGTTTATCCAATTACTTATTTATTTGACTTATGAGTCTTTTTCCTGTATCAAATTTCACTAATCTGTCTTTCTAGAGGTCTCTTTTTATGTTCTGAAATCTTGCGAGACCCTTGATTAAATATGTTATACTGCCAGCTGTTTATCATCTAATTTTCTACCTACTATAGTTCGTAGAAAATTGTACTTTGCCAGGTTAGTATAAGGATAGGCTTTTGTATTTTAATATATTCTTGAAAAGCATCTTTTGGTCTCTTTATCTGTCAGTTTTTGTTTTAGATTCTTAAAGTACTTTAGCAAGTCAAATGCATTAGCAATTAGTCCATGGTGTTTTGTTTCCACTGTAAATATCCTGGTTATCCAATTCTTGGTGTCTTCAGAATAACTTAGCTTCTAGGGAAAGCTGATACCATAATAAAATAAATGGGATGTTCATAGCCTTTGACCTCTAGCACTTCACTTACTCTACTTATATAGGGAAAAGGAAGAAAGAGAACTTTATAGAAATAGGCTTCTGTTCCTGTTAAGCACTTGATGTATATATATTTTAAATAATATCATAATGATAATCCTAAAAAGAAATTATCTTTTGTAAGTTTCACTATCTAGAAGAGTCAATGAACCATGAAAAAAATTTAAGAAAATGATCACATTTATAATACCATCAAAAATAAAACAAAATAATTATTAATAACCCAAAGGTGAAAGATTTGTATGTACACTGAAAACTACAAAATATTAATAAAGTAAATTAAGGAAGACACAAATACATAGAAAAACATCTCATGTTTATGGATCTGAAGACTTAGCATTCGTTAAATGTCCAAACTATGCAAAGCAATCTACAAGTTCAATGCAATCCTTATTAAAATGTCAATGGCATCTTTTACAGAAATAGGAAAAACAATCCTAAGATTACTTTGGAACCATAAAAGAACCTGAGTGACCAAAGTAATACTGAGCAGGAGTAACAAAGCTGGAGGCATCACACTTTCTGATTTCAAATTATATTATAAGCCTATAGTAATTAAAACAGTATGGTACTACCATGAAAGTAGACACATAGACCAATAAGATAGAATAGAGAACCCAGGAATAAAACAGCACTTATATGGTCAACTGATCTTCAACAAGAATGCCAAAACACACAGGGGTAAAAAGATAGTCTCTTTGGCAAATGGTGTTGGAAAAATTGAACAAAAAAAAAAAAAAAAAAAAAAAGAAAACTAGTATACACATGCAAGAAGAAAGAAAAGGTAAGTACGAAAAATAAAAGAAAAAGAAAGAGGGGAAAAAAGGAAGGGAGGGAGAGAGGGAAGGGATTCCTGCTATACACTGTACACAAACATCAACTCAAAATAGATTAAAGACAAACTTAAAACCTGAAACTGTGAAACTTCTATAATAAAATAAAGGGATAACTCTTCTTGACATGGTCTTGGCAATGATTTCTTGTATTTGACATAAGCAACAAGCATGAGCAACAAAAGCAAAAATAAAGAATGACTACAATAAATTAAAAACTTTCTTCACAGCACAGACAACAATTAACAGAATAAAGACATACTTACAGAAGGGTAGAAAATATTGGCAAACCATATATCTGATAGTTTATTTTAAAAAATAAAGAAAACTCCTATAACTGAATAGCAAAAACAAGCAAAACAAAACAAAACAAAACAAAAACTAATAACCCAATTAAAAATGGATAAATAACTTGAATAGAAATCTCTCTGAATTAGATATACAAATGGCCAACCAGTATGCAAAAGATATTCAACATTATTATCAGGGAAATGAAAATTAAAAATAACAGTGAGATATAATTTTACACCTGTTAAGTTGGCTTTTAATTTTATTTTATTTTTATTGTACTTTAGGTTCTGGGGTACATGTGCAGATCATGCAAAGTTGTTGCATAGATGCATACATAAACAGGTTGGTTTGCTGCCTCCATTCCCCCTTCATCTATATCCAGCATTTCTTCCCACATTATCCCTTCCCACCCTCCCCAACCCCACTGTCCCTCCCCTAGCACCCCCCAACTGACCCCAGTGTGTGATGCTCCTCTCCCTGAGTCCACGTGTTCTCATTGTTCAACGTCCGCCTATGAGTGAGAGCATGCGGTGTTTGGTTTTCTGTTCTTGTGTCAGTTTGCTGAGAATGATAGTTTCTAGATTCTTCCAAGTCCCTACAAACGACATGAAGTCATCGTTTTTCATGGCTGCATAGTATTCTTTGGTATATACGTGCCATATTTTCTTTGTGCGGTCTGTCATTGGTGGGCATTTGGGTTAGTTCCAGGTCTTTGCTATTGTACACAGTGCCACAGTGAACATATATGTGCATGTGTCTTTACAATAGAATGATTTATAATCCTTTTGGTATATACCCAGTAATGGGATCACCATTCTGACTGGTGTGAGATGATACTTCAATGTGGTTTTGATTTGCATTTCTTTAATGACCAGTGATGATGAGCATTTTTTCATATGTTTGTTGGCCTCATGTGTATCTTCTTTTGAGAAGTGCCTTTTCATATCCTTTGCCCACGTTTGAATGGGTTTGTTTGTTTTTTTCTTGTAAATCTGTTTTAGTTCTTTGTAGATTTTGCATATTAGCACTTTTACAGATGTAGATTTTGGATATTAGCCCTTTTTCAGATTGCAAAAATTTTTTCCCATTCTGTTCATTGCCAGTTTACTCTAATGATTGTTACATTTGCTGTACAGAAGCTCTTTAGTTTAATTAGATCCCATTTGTCTATCTTGGCTTTTATTGCCCTTGCTTTTGGTGTTTTAGTCATGAATTCGTTGCCTATGCCTATGTCCTGGATGGTTTTGCCTAGGGTTTTCTTCTAGGGTTTTCATGGTGTTAGGTCTTATGTTTAAATCTTTAATCCATCTGGAGTTAATGTTAGTGTAAGATGTCATGAAGGGATCCAGTTTCTGCTTTCTGCACATGGCTAGCCAGTTTTCCCAACATCATTTATTAAACGTGGAGTCCTTTCCCCATTGCTTGTTTTTGTCAGGTTTGTCAAAGATTGCATGGTTGTAGATGAGTGGTGTTTCTTCCAAGGCCTCTGTTCTGTTCCATTGGTCTATGTCTCTTTTTGGTACCAGTACCATGCTGTTTTGATTACTGTAGCCTTGTAGTATAGTTTGTAGTTGGGAAGCGTGATGCTTCCAGCTTTGTTCTTTTTGTTTAGGATTGTCTTGTCTATGCAGGCTCTCTTTTGGTTCCTTATGAAGTTTAAAGTGTTTTTTTTTTTTGAGCTCTGTGAAGAAGGTCATTGGTAGCTTGATGGGGATATCATTGAATCTATAAATTGCTTTGGGCAGTGTGGTCATATTCATGATATTGATTCCTCCTATCCATGAGCATGAAATGTTTTTCCATCTGTTTGTGTCCTGTCTTGTTTTGTTGAGTGGTGGTTTGTAGTTCTCCTTGAAGAGGTCCTTTATATCCTTTGTTAGTTGTATTCCTAGGTATTTTATTTTCTTTGTAGCAATCGTGAATGGGAGAATTCAACAGCCCTTCATGCTAAAAACTCTCAATAAACTAGGTATTGATGGAACGTATCTCAAAATAATAAAAGCTATTTATGACAAACCCACAGCCAGTACCATACTGAATGGGCAAAAACTGGAAGCATTCCCTTTGAAAATAGGCACTAGACCAGTATGCCTTCTCTCACTACTCCTATTCAATATAGTATTGGAAGTTTTAACCAGAGCCATCAGGCAAGATAAAGAAATAAAGCATATTTTCAGTTGTGAAAGGGGAAAGTCAAATTGTCTCTATTTGCAGACCACATGATTGTATATATAGAAGACCCCATTGTCTCAGCCCAAAATCTCCTTAAATTGATAAACAACTTCAACAAAGTCTCAGTATACAAAATCAATGTGCAGAAATCACAAGCATTCCTGTAAACCAATAAAAAACAAACAGAGATGCAAATCAAGGTTGGCTGTTATTTAAAAAACAAACAAACTAAAGATAGTAAGTGTTGATGAGGTTGTGGTGAAATTGGAATCCTTGTAAATTGTTGATATGTATGTAAAATGATGTAGAGCTATGCAAAACAACATGAAGATTGCTCAAAAATATTAAAAAATAGAACTATCATATAAGTCAGCAATTTAACTTCTGGGTATATATCCAAAAAAAGTGAAATTGGGATTTGAGAAATAGCTTTATCCCCATGTTCATTGCTGCGCTATTCAAAGTAGCCCTCATGTGGAAACAACCCAAGTGTCTATTAATATATGACTGGATAAAGAAAATGTGGCATATACATAGAGTTGAATATTATTCAGCCTTAGTGAAAAATACATTCATGCCATTTGCAACAATATAGATAAAACTGTAGAAAATTATGTCAAGTGAAATAAGCCAATCACAGAAAGATTAAATAATTCATTATTCTACTTATGTGAGGAATCTAAAATATTCAGAATCATAGAAGCAGAAAATATAATATTGATTTCCATGGGCTGAGGGTGAAGGAAAATGGAGATTTGTTTGTTAATGGGTATAAAGTTTCAGTTATGCTTGTTAGATGAGCTCTAGAGATCTGTACAACATGTTACCTATACTTAACAATACAGTATTTTTTTGCACTTTAAAATGTGTGATGATGGTAGATTTCATGTCATGTGTTCTTACTGAAAAAAAAAATTAGAAACATAAGGAAACTCTGGAATGTGTTTGATATGTTTATTATCCTAATTGTGATGATGGTATTATAGGTGTTTGCATATGTTTAAACCTTTCAAATAGTACACATATGCACAGCTTTTGAATATCAATTATGCCTCAGTAATGATGTTAAAAAATTTGGCAATAAGAAATCAAATAAATAAATAAATGTAGGTGTCCTAAATCCATAGAGTGAGTTTCCCCACTAATTATATCGCTTTTATTCCATAGTTTGACATTCAAGTTTACCTTGTGTTTTTAAAATTTACATTTCTATTACTTCTTTCATGTAGATCAGTAATTCTCAAAGTATGGCCATGGTATAGTTAGACTGGTCTAGGTATTTGAGTTTTTACTTCTGGTTGCTCATGTAGTTCTACTGAATTGGAAAAATCTCAGCAGGGTGACAGAATTCGCTTTACTAATATGAGTCCCAGTTAAATCTAATTTGAAATCAAACTTCTCATCAGTCATATCTATATCAATATACCTATTTATTTTTTTGCATTTTCAGTTTAGAGTCATACAGATGGTTGGTACTCAGTAAATGCTTATTAAATCAAATTCTAAACATAATTTTAGAATTCTTAAGAAGTCTAATTTTCTTTTATATTTAGTCAGTCAAGTAATTGTCCACAATAATAGCTAACAGAACTCCCCTATAACTTTCTAAATGATTGTAGAGGTTACAGGGGGCAATACAGAGAACACAGAAAAAGGACTAGATTGCATCATTTTAGCATAGATGATTGACCAATGGATAGCCTCTCACATAAAACATGTGGCAATACAATATTTTAAGTCTAGTTTAATGAATGGTTTTGCAAAATTTTTTGTGTTAGGTATGACCCGTTTAATAGAGTCCAACTCATTCATATTTTCTTTATCCTTTCTCCTTTCACTATACCTTCATGTAATTATGCTTCATGAAATATTATTAAGAGAAATGGGAAGAGATAAGATTTAGGAGAAAAGGAGAGAATACATCTAAAAAAAAAAAAACCTTTGCTTTCTTTACTCAGAAATCTTCTTGCTATTTTGAAATTACAGATTTTCAAAACTACCCATAGGCACTGAAACCTTCCCACTCATATCTGAACTCCCTAGATATCTTGATACCCCTGGAATCATTTTGATCTCGTTCCATATAATGTATTAACTTATTGAATGATTAGATTACGAAAATTACAAATATCTCATATATCAGTTAGGAAAGAGCTAAACTGAAAAGCACTGTAAGATTGAAGGGAATGCTAATTTTTCTCTAAGAGGTTTGGTTTACTAGATGAGGAACAAAGTG
This sequence comes from Cebus imitator, assembly GCF_001604975.1. NCBI lineage: Eukaryota > Metazoa > Chordata > Mammalia > Primates > Cebidae > Cebus > Cebus imitator. The sequence continues at coordinate 4,521,954 of NW_016107479.1, read as the reverse complement.
CCTAAACCTAGAGATCAAACATGTTAATAAAGTAAGTCCTTCTATAGATTTTTCTAGTTCTTATTCAGAGAGCCCAATAAGCACCTCCAATTACCAAATGATCACTCATTCCATGTTAAAGCTCTTTCAATATTCATGTGTAAGTAGATGAAGTTTTTGTTTGTTTGTTTTGTTTTTGTTTTTGTTTTGCCATTTGTAGAACTAACAGAGTAATGGAAATCAGTTGTTTTTCCTACACTTGACTGTTCTGTGGCAAGTAGATTTGCTCCCCTGTGCACACTGGCTACTGCCACTTGTATTGAGTTTTTATGTGTGTAGGTAGTTTTCAAGAGAATAACACATTCTTCTCAAATATTGAATGTGCCTAATTTGTGCTCCTGCTGTTAGAACTATTCCTCTTGCTCCCAAGTGACTGCTTTTGATTTAGGCCTCATTGGGAGTGGTTCAGTGAGGTTTCTGCTTGTAAATCAGGCTCTCTCCAAGGAAAAAAAAAATAGGTTCAGTGGTCTACTGCAATAATTCCCTTTTCAATATTCACATTACTATTAAATAAACATTTTAAAAGGAATGTTAATGATTCATCCCTAATTCCTGGCCTTAATCCCCTAATTAGATTTACTTGTATATATTTCCTTCAATCATTTATCACATATGTGTAGCTTTTATAGTTGTAACAGTAACAAAAATGTTTTTTTAAAATAAATAATTTGATTTTGGATGCTCATCATCTTTACAACTTTAATCGTTCCACATTCTATTTTGTTAATTTGATATGTCAACATTTAGACAAGCTCAGCATTCAGTTTATTCACATATTGTTTCTTTTATATGTATCATGGCACTGAATGTCTGTTATGGGTTGAACTGTGCCTCCCAAAATTTATATGCTGAAATCCTATTCCCCAGCATCTCAGAATGTGACCTTACTTAGAAATAGAATTTTTTGAAGATATAATTAGTTAAGATGAAGCAATTAGGATATGTCCTAATCCAATATAACTAGTGTTCTTAGACAAATTAGAAAAATTTGGACACAGACACACATTCAGAGGAAGAACATCATGAGAAGATAATGGTCAGTCTTGGAATATTGCTTCCACAAGCCAAAGACTGCCAAAGGTTGCCAGCAAACCACCAGAAGCTAGAGGAGATATATGGAACAGAAGGAATCTCATAACCCTCAGAAGGAGCCAACCCTGCTGACACCTTGATCTTGAAATTCTAGACCTCAAAACTGAAACAGAAAATTCTGTTGTTTAAGCCACTTAGTTTGTGGTCCTTTGCTATGGCAGCCCAACAAACTAATACAATGTCTCTGAAATACTCTATATGATCCATGTTAACCATTATTTCTTGTTTTTAGTTCAGTGCTTATATTTCAACTTGCTTATTCAGAATAATTTTATGTTAACCGGTCACAATTATAGAGGTAATACATTTTATAAGTCACACATATTTGCATGGATATATAAATTTATAAATTTACATAAACATATCCAAGTGCCTTTAAAACATTTTAACAATTCCTATGTCAATGTACAACTTTCTTCTTATGAAAAAGAATGATTGCGTAAGTGTATTCTATCATCATCATTCTTATATATTCAATTATTACCTTGAATACTTTGTGTTAAAGTTTTATGTCAGTAGCATTACATATTCTTTCATAGACTTAATTATTTTTTAATAATCCATAATAAAAAATTAAATTGTTTAATTTGGCCCAGAGCAGACCCTTTCAATAGTCTACTTTTTTTTTTTTTTTCCGAGTACTGTCTCTGTCATTCTTTAAAGCAATCTTAATTTACAATTGGCGCCGATTATTAGAGGCACTAATCAATTCCCGAAGCCACCAATTATGATTGGTATTACCATGAAGAAAATTATAATGAATGCGTGAGAGGTAACAATAACATTGTAAACATGGTCGTCTTCTATTAGGCTTCCTGGTTGGCCCAGCTCAGCTCGAATTAGAAGACTTAGGGCTGTTCCTGCTGCTCCAGCTCATGCACCGAATATTAAATACAGTGTACCAATATCTTTATGGTTAGTTGAAAATAGTCAGCGATTTATGAACATAAGTAGAAGGTAAAATGGCTGAGTAAGCATTAGACTGTAAATCTAAAGACAGAGGAGCGACCCTCTTTTTGCCAGCCCTGAGGTGAACTGTCATGTTGAACTGCAAATTCAAAGAAGCAGCTTCAATGCTGCCGGGGCTTCTCCTGCCTTTTTTTCCTTTACGGCGGGAGAAGTAGATTGAAGCCAGTTGACTAGGTTATTTAGCTGTTAACTAAATTTTTGTGGGTTAAAGTCCCATCAGTCTAGGGAGGGCTTAGCTTAATTAAAGTAATTGATTTGCGTTCAATTGATGCAAGGTATAGTTTGCAGTCCTTAGAATGGTGCAGAAATTAAGTAAAACCTACTTACTAAGGGCTTTGAAGGCTCTTGGTCTTATTAACCTAAATTTCTAGGTCATTAACATTAGTGGTGTGATAGGTAGTAGGAGGGAGGAAGAAATTATGAGGGGGGATAGAAGTGGTGTTGGTTTTAAATATTTTAGTTGACAGCTAATTTTTGTGCTATCGGATGTGGGAAATATTGTTATTGAAATTGAATATGTTAGGCGTATGTAGAAATATAGGTTTATTAGTGTGAGTATAGTTATAGTAAGAAGGAGAATAAGGCTGTTATTTTTTGTGATTTCTTGTATAATAGCTCATTTGGGGGAGAAGCCTGTTAGTGGGGGGAGGCCTCCTAAGGATATTATTATTATTGGGATTATTGGTATTACTCATGTGAGTTTATATCAGGTGTGGGATAATGATAGGGTTGTTGTATTTGAGTTTAGGTAGAGAGTTGTGAGTGTGGAAATTGTTAGGAAGATATAAATAAGTAAACTTAAGGTGGTAATGTTTGGGTTATAGTATAGTACTGCTATTATTCATCCTATGTGGGTAATTGAGGAGTAGGCTAGAATTTTGCGTAGTTGTGTTTGGTTCAGTCCTCCTCAGCTGCCAATTATGATTGATATAAGTGAGATTATTAGTAGGGTATCTGAGTTGATAGATGGGAAGATTTGAATAATAATTGATATGGGGGCTAGTTTTTGTCATGTAAGGATAAGTATAGTGGGAATTAGGGGAATGCCTTGGGTTACTTCTGGCAGTCAGAAGTGAAGGGGAGCTATGCCTAGTTTTAATACGAGAGCAATTAATATTATTGTAGATAGGATTTGATTAGGAGGTGGATTAATTGTTCACTGTCCGTAGAGTAAGTTATTGAGAAAAATAATTATTAGAAGGATTATGGATGCGGATGCTTGTGTTAGGAAATATTTAGTGGATGCTTCTGTGGAGCGGGGGTTTATATTTTTAGCGAGTATGGGTACGATAGCTAATATGTTTAGTTCTAAGCCTGTTCATACTAGGAATCAGTGTGAGCTTAGAGTTGTGATTATGGTCCCTATTAGGATAGTTAGGGAAATAATTAGGTGGGCTAGGGGATTAATATTAGTACGGGAAGGATTGGACCAACATTTTCGGGGTATGGGCCCGATAGCTTATTTAGCTGACCTTACTGTTTAGAGTATGGTGTAATAGGTAGCACGGAGGATTTTGAGTTCTTAGGAATAGGTTCGAGTCCTATAATTCTAGAAATAAGAGGATTTAAACCTCTATAGTTTACTCTATCAAAGTAATTCTTTTGTCAGACATATTTCTTATGTTTGGGGTGGGACACCGGATAGTAGTGTAGGCATTGAAATATATCATATACATAGTGCCAGTGTGAGTGGTAGAAATTTTTTTCATAGGAGGTACATTAATTGGTCGTAGCGAAAACGAGGGTATGCTGTACGAATTCATAAAAATAGGGTAGTTAGTAGAAGTGTTTTGGTTATGAAATTTATAGTATAAGGTTCTGTTGTGAGTATATTGTAGGGTGTTGCTGTAAAAATGGTAGTAGTTAGAGCATTTATTATAATAATGTTTATATATTCTGCTATAAAGAATAGGGCGAATGAACCTGCGGCATATTCAATATTAAAGCCTGAGACTAGTTCTGATTCACCTTCTGTTAGGTCAAAAGGGGCTCGATTGGTTTCTGCCAGTGTGGAAATAAATCATATTATGGTTAGGGGTCATGATGGTAGTAGAAGTCAGGATTGTTCTTGTGTTGTGATTAGTGATTGCAGATTGAAGGAGCCGCTTATTAGTAGTGTTGATAGTAGAATAATGGCTAGGGTAACTTCATATGAAATGGTTTGGGCTACGGCTCGTAGTGCGCCAATTAATGCGTAATTTGAGTTGGATGCTCATCCGGATCATAGAATTGAGTAAACAGCTAGACTTGATGTTGCCAGTACAAATAAAAGACCTAGGTTAAAGTTAATTAGGGAGTACGGTATAGGGAGGGGAGTTCATAGAAGAAGGGCAATGGTTAAGGCTAGAACTGGGGCGGTTATATATAGGGTTGTGGTAGATGTACTGGGTAGTAGGGGTTCTTTTGTAAAGAGTTTTATTGCATCGGCGATTGGTTGGAGTACCCCATATGGGCCTACAATATTGGGGCCTTTGCGGAGTTGTATATAGCCTAAGATTTTTCGTTCTATAAGTGTTAAGAATGCTATAGCAATTAGGACTGGGGTAATTAGTAAGAGTAGGTTAATTATAAACATATTGTTAAGAAGAGGAGTTGAACCTCTGATTATAAAGTTTTAAGTTTTATGCAATTACCAGGCTCTGCCATCCTAACAAGCCCTGTTTTTGGGCTATGCATATTAATCTATAAGGTTAAGATATTAGTCATCTGGCTTGTGAGGGCGCTTAGTGAAGTGGGCCCTATTTCTCTTGTCCTTTCGTACTGGGAGGAATCTTTAATAGATAGAAACCGACCTGGATTTCTCCGGTCTGAACTCAGATCACGTAAGACTTTAATCGTTGAACAAACGAACCCTTAATAGCGGCTACACCATTGGGATGTCTTGATCCAACATCGAGGTCGTAAACCCTATTGTCGATATGGACTCTAAAATAGGATTGCGCTGTTATCCCTAGGGTAACTTAGTCCGTTGATCAAGTTATTGGGTCAATGAGTGTAGTTTACTTAGACTAGTTAGGTCATGGTTTGTGTTTTCGGAGGTTGTGCTGTACTCCGAGGTCACCCCAACCGAAATTTATAATACATCAATGGTATGTTAATGCCTGTTGGTTTTTAATGTGTTAGTTTGTACTATTAAATTGAAGCTCCATAGGGTCTTCTCGTCTTGTTTATGCATATCCGCCTCTTCACTGATAGGTCAATTTCACTGATTAAAAGTAAGAGACAGTTAAACCCTCGTGTTGCCGTTCATACAAGTCCCTATTTAGAGAACAAGTGATTATGCTACCTTTGCACGGTCAGGGTACCGCGGCCGTTAAACATGTGTCACCGGGCAGGCAGTGCCTCTAATACTAATAATGCTAGAGGTGATGTTTTTGGTAAACAGGCGGGGGTAAAGTTTGCCGAGTTCCTTTTACTTTTTTTAATCTTTCCTGGGCGCATGCCTGTGTTGGGTTAACTGTTTAGTAATGGGATATTAAGTTGTGGGTTGTAATGATTGGACTGTTAACTAGCAGTAGTTGTTTCGGTCTCTAATAAGCTTATGCGGGGAGAATAGTTTCATGTTACTTATACTAACATTATTGCTTCTATTATATAATAGATTGGTCCAATGTGTTTTAGGAGTTCAGTGAGGTTAATGGAATTAGAGGGTGTTTGGATATTGAGCTTGAACGCTTTCTTAATTGATGGCTGCTTTTAGGCCAACTATGGTAGTGAAATGTTTTACTCACTATAGTAAGGTTTTTTCCTAGGGTCTGAATTGCTGTCCCTCTTTAGATTAACGGTTAAATTTACGAGGGGATTAAATGGTTCTGTAAGTAAATTTAAAGTTGAACTAAGATTCTGTCTTGGACAACCAGCTATCACCAGGCTCGGTAGGTTTGTCGCCACTACCCATAGATTCTCCCACTATTTTGCTACATAGACGGGTGTGCTCTTTTAGCTATCTTTGGGTAGCTCGTCTGGTTTCGGGGAGCTTTATTTAAATTCTTTGTATAAAGTTATTTCTAGTTAATTCATTATGCACAAGGTATAAGGGTTTGTCTTTGCTTTTTTATGCTTTGTTAGGATTTTTCTTTCCCTTACGGTACTTTATCTATTGCGCCCGGGTATAATTTCTATCACCTATACTTTTATAGTAGGTAAATGATTTGGTTATTAAATTTGGATATTAATATAGATAGATTGGGTTTGGGCTAGGGTTAGCTCAAAGTGATCAGTTGTTGCGAGATCTTCCGGGTGTAGGCCGGTTGCTTTAATTTAAGCTACACTTTGATTCGTCCAAGTGCACTTTCCAGTACACTTACCATGTTACGACTTATCCCCTCTACATCAATATGAAGCGGCTTAATTGTTAATATATTTCTCTACATGATGGTTGATGAGGGTGACGGGCAGTGTGTGCGTGCTTAATGGCCTTGCTTCAGTCAAGCTCTCTATTCTTGATTTACTGCTAAATCCACCTTGGGCCTTTAAATTTCATAAAGGCTATCGTGTAATTTTTCTAGATTAGAAAATGTAGCCCATTTCTTTCCACTTCATTGGCTGCACCTTGACCTAACGTTTTTATGGTAATACTTCTGCTTACTTTACGATCTTTAGGGAGTTTGCTGAGGATGGCGGTATACAGGCTGGGGGCAAGAGGTGGTGAGGTTTATCGGGGTATATCAATTACAGAACAGGCTCCTCTAGACGGATGTAAAGCACCGCCAGGTCCTTTGAGTTTCAAGCTATTGCTTGTAGTGTTCTGGGGAGTAATTTTGTTAGTAGAGTTATTGGGGTTTACAGAGACAGAGTACTGTCTCTGTCATTCTTTAAAGCAATCTTAATTTACAATTGAAAGCTTCAGACCTACTCTGAATTTTCCTACATGAAGAAGTGGAATCACTCCTCCTGTCTTTTCGTGGAGAATAGTATTAGAGAGGAAATTCTAGTAAGTACATAATTTGTACTTACTAGTGTTGAAGGTGAACACTAGTGTTGCAATTGTTGGGTCAATTTTCTTGAGAAAGATGAAAATATATTTTTATGAGGTCTTAGGTTTATAGGTATCATTCTATCTTTGCATTTAATATACTCTGTTTCTTAGTACTGTTTTACTCTGAGTCCACAAACTTTTAAGCTTTTGGCTATATTTATAAATGAGAATATAAACAAGACAGCTGTTCACAAAATGGATTATAGAGGCTACCCTAGAGAGGTGTGTCTGTTGAGGTTTAACTTTAGCAAAAAGGAATATATTTAAAGAATCTCAGGTTAGCTCACAGAATTGATAGGAAGACTGAGCAAATGACAGGAACTCCCAGAAACCATGGGAGTGTCATGAGGTAGGATAAAAATAACTTCTTGACCATTACAAGTACATCTCTTCACTGTGGGGAGAGTAGAAAACCTTGACCTATAATCCTCCTAAAAATTTCCACAGTTGCAATAGAGTGCTGAGTAATAGATGTACACTAAAATGTGGGCAAGCCACTAAATATATATCTACTGCAGGAACAGAGAGCAGTTTGGGGGCTGTCAAAATGATGAGAAGTCAGTTTTATCCAATATAAGAATAGTGAACAAGGAGAAAAGGTCATGAGCGTAAGAAATCAGAGCCATTGATTTTGCTGGAAAGTCTTTCAAGGAATATGTAAGACAAATTACATTCCAATCATGGAACTACATTGGACCAAAAAAATTCTTATTTTTTCTTTTTTAAAAAACCTACCAGATCATAGATCCAGCAAAGGCATCACTCTACCATTACTGGAAATCACAAAGAAAAAAGATTATAAAAAGTACATGGTCAAGATGTGATGTGTATTGAAATATAAATACTTATTGTTTAATGAAAAATTATGATAATCTGTTAAAGAAAACTAGTTTATAGGGTTAACTAATGATGTATTAACTTTTCCTTGAATTAAATTTGGACTTTGTTTTAAAATAAAAATGGAGCAAGCAATATGACAGCGCTCCTATCACTGCTATCAAACAGTGACAGGAAAGAAGGAATAAAATATGACTTAAATGTTATAAACCTGGTTGGCATTCAGGTTACTTATAATAGAGGACTAAAATCCAAGGCAGATGACTGGCGGTCGAGTTTTGGGACTGATTTTTATTACAGTCACATTTAAAACCATGTATTTGGATATGATTATTAAAAAAAACAGTTCAGAGTTAGTGAAGGAATAATAATGCCTGCATTTAGGAAGAAGAACAACAAAGAGGAAATAACAAATGTGGTAGAAAAATGATTATTTCTTTTTTTTTTAAGGACCAATGAAATGTCTGTTTTGAAGAGAATCAGTACAATCCTCCATTGTACAGTGATATACTATGTATTATTTACAGGGAGATTAACTTTTGGGTAGAGTAACTGATGTACAATTATCAAAGCACTTTAAAATTTAAGATCAAAAACAAAAGAAATGGAGCTCTTCTAGAAAAAAATGGTATTAAGGGCAAGGGATTTTAAGTTAGAAAGTCTTGCAAGTGAATCTTGGTTCTGTCACCTGTTAACTTGGTGCTGGCTGGTGAAACTGTGTAGGCCTCATCTTTCATCATCTATCAAATGGGAATAATAATACCACGTCCTAGAATCATGTTAAGAATTATATAGCATCACACATGAGAAGCATCTAATGCATTGACACATAGTATATTTTCAAGAATAATTTTTAAAGAACAGAATAACATCAAAGCGCATTTTCCACGTTTGCTGTTATCTTCTAAGACATTTATTATATCCTCTTATCCACATTTATTGGGCAGCTTATATCTGGATATAACAGAAATAGAACTGATATTTTATAAATTACCACAAAAATAATCTTGTTTGTGTGACTGTTATGTAAAATGTCACTGTGTGTTTTCTGGCATGCAGACATTTCCACTTAACATTCCTTCCCCATGAAGCTATAATATTTCCACAGTTAAGACCTAGAGTCTTAAAAGTGAACATGGAAACACCAATAAAACTCTGGACAGGGATAAAATCCACAGGCCTGAAGAAATAAAATCAACTCCAACTTGTGTATATTCATTTACTCGTAGCTTTCAAGGAGTTTTGTGGTTGTTGGGGGATTTGGAATGTGTTTGCTCTAATTAAATTGAAGTTTTCTTTAAATCTAGTGTAATGGGGAAAAGGAAGACAGCAAAGATGATTTGAATCTCCTGGAAAGATGAGACAACAAAATTCTGTGTGTGTGTTTGTGTGTGTGTGTGTGTGTGTGTGTGTGTGTGTGTGTGTGCGTGTGTGTGCGTGCATGCGCGCACGCTGAAGACAGAAAAAGCTATTAGAAATAAGTTTAAGAGATACTTTAATTATTGAAAATAATGTTTTCAACCTAAGGCTATGCATTGTATTCAGGGCTTTTCAAATATCAACCAGTGAAGAAGAGACATCTAGAATTAGAATTATCATAGAAACTGAAGTCTGCTAAAATTTTTTAAAGTTTTGCTTCATGAGTCATTGATTTAATTTTGCAAAATCTGTAAAAAATGTCAGGACAGTAGCCTTACCACCTCACCCTGCTCAGTCTACACTCTGTCTATAATGAAATTCTTTTAGTTTTTCTAATGCTTCATGATCTCTGTATCTTAGGATCGTTGTACAAATTGTTCCCACTACCTGGAATACCTTCCTCCATCACATTAGAACATATAGTAATTCCTACATATTCTTTATATTTTCATTTAAATGTTTCTATCTTGGGAAAGTTTTCCCAACCTACCTATACTAGGTCAGGGGCTCTTTGCTATTAATTTTTAGGGACTATGATCTTTCATTCATATGTTTATAAAAGAGATTAGTAAGATTCTCTTCACACTATAAGCAATTAATGATTGCTTGCTCAACAAACAAGTTGGTCTTCTGATAACTCAGATGACTTTTGCTCTTGCTGTACTACCTGGAATCCATGAAATAATGTTTTTTCTTCTTCGTGAGCATTTGGTTTTAACTTTTGACACTGAATTTAATAGCATATCCATTCTCTTTTAATAATCTCATAATTCTATAATTGCAATTATAAGATATTGACAGTGGGTATCAAATTTATAATCATAGACTGGTCAATTCCTTGTTTATAGACCATTGGTTTTAGAAGTTTATCTGCTTTGAAAACTATGTAAAATAAAATTTCCAGGTTTCAGAATTAAATATATTTTTAAAAAGAAAAAACTTTTTATTTATACATTTCTTTCTAAAATATGGAATCTTTTTTTTTTCTTTTTAACAGGATTAGATCCATTTCAAAATAGGGGATGAACAAATATCATATGTCACCTTTTCAAAAGGTGACATATGTTTACTAAAAATAAAATTTTTAATAGTAAAATGTTATCACCTCCTCATTTTTTTTTAGTTACTCAATTTGCTTATCTTTTTAAAGACTACTACTCTAAAACATGTGCACCTAGAAAGAAAAAGAAATATTAGGCACAAACTTTCTGTTTTTTTTTTTTTCAGTAGAAAGAAAAGAGGTACTATAGGTCTATTCCTTCATAAATATTTTAGAAATTATTTTTAATAACATCAGTGAAGGAATCATCAGAAAGAACAGAAGTGATCAAAGCGAGCTAATCTTAAAAGGCAGCCACAAATGTGATCATTTAAATTTTAAAGTCAAGAGGTACTCAGATTCAATGCATTTTCATTCATAGGTAAAAAATACCAGGGTTATAAATATAAAGAGACAGGTAATAGTCTACAAATTTCTGTTGACCTTGAAATTTATGTTCACTAAGATACATCTCAGTTTGAGACTGGATAAGCTTTCATTTTTTTTATTTCATTTTTAAATATCCATATATACCTTCATTTAAAGGCACGATATCCATAAAATACCTGCAGAAAAATAAAATTCACCTTGCATTAAAACAAACTTTTGGATTCATTTGAGAGCCTCAGATTTAGAGAAAAGCAACAATAAGCTACTGAAACAACAACCTCAGAAAACCCTGCAAAAACAAACCAACAATAGCTTTCATTTTTGATATGAAAGTTGAAGCAAATTATAAATGGTCTGGCTAAGGTCATATTGGAAATCTTGACTACATTCTCCAGGCTATCCAGAGGTACTCCTGCCTATTTTCTATTGTTTCCATCATGCTTTCTCTCTTTTAAGTAATAGCTATAATGATACAAGTTTACTTTTGGAACAAACCTGCACTTGCACCTCTGAACTTACAATAAAAGTTAAAAAAATAAAAATAAATAAAATCCACTCATTAAACAAAGGTCAGAAATGAAAAAAAGCTTTGAAAATCCAACGCCAAAGCTCTAAGTTAAATATTTCTATGATGAAGCTTACATTTAAAATTTACTTTTAAGCTTAAATTATAAAAAGAAAAAACAGAGCATGATATATAGATAATTAAATACTTATTAAATGTAATGAACAACTCATTGTTAAATGTTTAAAATTCCAGAGATTTATAAAGTCTAAGGACTTTTTAAATTCTACTATATGTATTTTGCTCTTTTGAGCAGTTATGTCAATGTTTATTATATAATAAGAAAACAGTAATTTATGGTACATGATAGAGTTTGGCTGTGTCCCCACCTAAAATCTCATCTTAAGTTGTAATAATCCCTACATTTCAAAGGCAGGGCCAGATGGAGATAACTGAATCATGGGGGCTGTTTTCCCCAAATTGTTCTTGTGATAGTGAGTGGAGTTCTCATGAAATCTGATGGTTTTATAAGAGGCTTTTCCCCCACTTAGATCTGCACTTCACTTTGATACTGCCATATGAATAAAGATGTGTTTGCTTCCCCTTCCACCATGACTGTAAGTTTCCTGAGACCTCCCAACACTGTGGAACTGAGAGTCAATTAAAGCTCTTTCCTTTATATGTTACACAGTCTTGAGTATTTCTTCACAGCAGCGTGAGAACATACTAATACAGTCAATATATGTTTTAAAAAAAAGTCCATTAAATTTTGTGGGCTTCATATCTGCACAATATGTTAATTTTTCAGTGAAATGTCTGTATGGTAAATCATCTATGATTTTGGCACCAAATAAGCAATTTGTTAAAACTCACACTTTTGTGGGCTCTAAAGTTTAACCTGGGACCCTAATTTTTTTTTATATTATTTGAGTAGGTATACAGAGAAGAGATTATACCAGGCAAGGGAAGATCATTACTACCTGTCTAACACTAGAATTGAAGGGAATAATTAGCTGAACTAGAAACAAAGGAAGTAACACCAAGAATTTGAAGAGCCTACTCTTTGCATATTGTGACTCTGGGTGGCAACAGTAGTAGTGGTTATAATGGTGGTAGCATAGGAAACTTTATCCAGTATTGAGTATTTCAAGTGTTTTGGCCTTAAAGAAGCTTAAGTTTTACCAGAAAATCACAAATAGGCCACAATATCATGAGTGATTCAGGAAGGGTGAAAAAGAATAGATGTCAGTTGAAATGAGTTGTTTGGTTTATTATTGTAAGTAATAAGTTACTTAATGAAATGTTTCCTAGGCTACTGTTAGGCGTATGCAGAACCACTTTGGAATTTCTCACTAGGATGTGGTTTGTGGTAGCATATTTCACTAGATATCTCTAGAATGAAGACAGCTTAGCACAGGCAAATGTCATGTTACAGCAAAATGAATGATTGGGCCACATGACTAGAATATTCTCAGTTGAAACTTGACAGTGCTACTTGAATTGCTGAAAGATTAATTAATTATAATAAATATGGGCATAATAATTTCTTCCAAGAATGTAGTACAAAATTTCAGAAGCTAGAATGACTAATAAAAATATACATTGGGAGAAACCTAGGAACAGCATGTGGAAATTATTTGATTTATTTTCCTGCAAAGGTTATTGAAGAAAACCAATCTAAAACAAGGTGTATTATTGGTCAGCAGCTGTTTCAAACCAAGAGCCATATAGAATATATAGGCTTCAACAGTCCTGGTTTGGCTAGTTCAGAAATGTACTTATTTGGAAGTGATGTGAAATAGTGGAAAATGAAAGGCTTAGAGAGTCTAATGGAAATAAGTTTGTGAATGGCTCTGCCACTCACTGGTTATGAAAACTTGAAGAAATGGCAGGATGTTTCTGATGCATAGTTCCTCATCATATCATATCTACGTGTATTGTGAGAATTAAATGAACTATTTTATGTAGTTTAGGCAATCCTACATTTATTAAAAAATCATACTAAATAGCAATGCTTACTTAACTATACAACCTAGTAAATCACATTTTGACATCTGCTTTTGCTCTTCTCCCTCTGTTCTTCACTACAATGACCTTTATATTTTATGTAACTAACTTGTATGTGAAGAATCTGGCCAGGTACAGTGGCTCACGCCTATAATCCCAGCAATTTGGGAGGCTGAGGTGGACAGATTACCTGAGGTTAGGAGTTTGAGACCAGACTGACCAACATGGTGAAACCTTGTCTCTACTAAAAATACAAAGTTGGCCATTTGTGGTTTATGTGCCTATAATCCCAGCTACTCAGGAGGCGAGGCAGGAGAATTACTTGAACCTGGGAGGTGGAGGCTGCAGTGAGCATAGATCGAGCCACTGCACTCCAGCCTGAGCAAAAAGAGCAAAACACCGTCTCAAAAAGAAAAAAAAAGAATCCGTCTGTAGCAATAATTTGATACATAAAACTAGTCTGACTTCCTTCTCACACCAAGATAACCAGATGTGAGATAAAGGTAAATGAGCAAAACAGAAGAATTGATTTACATTCTCTAACCCCTTTACACACCTATGCAAGGGGCTGCCTGGTGACACCAATGACTCCATGGGCAGTCTGCTAAGGACTGAAGAAAAAGAATCTGGACTCCCACAAAGTCCCTACAGTAGAGAGGAGTAGCCAGCTGGGTATCTCAAGTCCGTATAATATACCACATGAATCTGAGAGATATTTATTATTGAAAGAATCATCCATTTGACACTGACAGGATTAGAGATCAGAACAGTATGGTTATATTGAAGAAAAGCATCTGGGGCTAATAGAACCATGTGTGAACCTTCCTTATCTCACCATTCTTGTTTCTCCTTTCTATCAGTCTCTGCTTTCTCTCTCTGCAGCAATTTGTCAGGAGAGATCTATGACAGAGAAATAAGAATTAAAGAGGGAGAGGGAAAAATCCTAATATTCCCTGACATCGAGATTATAGATCTGTGACTAAGATATTAGTACCTCAAATGGTCTAAAACCAAAACGCAGTAAATTGATTTTATGGGCCTGAAATTTAACTTTTCTGCTTATAGAATAATGGAGAATAAACTCAAAGGTATATTAATAAATAGTTAGAAAAACAAATGAGCTTCCTTCCTTCCTTCCTTCCTTCCTTCCTTCCTTCCTTCCTTCCTTCCTTTTCTTCCTTCCTTCCTTCCTTTTCTTCCTTCCTTCCTTCCTTCCTTCCTTCCTTCCTTCCTTCCTTCCTTCCTTCCTTCCATCCACATCTTTTAACTTAGATCCTCCCCTGTGTCAGGAACTTTAAGAGCGAATAATACTTCAGTAAACTCTAAAAACTAATATCTGTTCTTGCTATCATAGAGCTGCTTACTAATGGAAAGAGACTAATATTAAACAAACCAATAAATAAGGTTGGGTAGTGGTAAGTGCCAGGTTTAAAATCAAGCAGTGTAAGCAATTAGTGCAAGTTATTACTATATTTTAGGATGATAAGAGAAGTTCTTTTTGAGGGGTTAATCTTACAACAGAGACCAAAATTAAGTAATGGAGCAAGCCATGTGTATATTTGAGGGCAGAATATTATAGCTGCAGGAAAGAGTAAATCCAAAGGCACTGAGGTGGTAATATATCTTATGTACATGAGGAACAGCAAAGAAATGGCATAGGAAAAAGTGACGTGGTGAAATTCAAGAAGTGACCATCAGGGATTCATGTTGTGTATGATTGTGATAGTTAATTTTATGTGTCAACATTACTGGGCTATGGTGTGCCCAGATATTTGGTTAAATGTTATTCTGAATATGTCTGTGAGGGTTTTTCTGGATGAGATTATTATTTGAATCAGTAGATTCAGTAAAGCAAATTGTCCTGCTAACATGTTGTCCAATGTTTGAAGGTCTGATTAGAACAAAAAAGCTGAGTAAAGGAGAATTTACTCTCTGCCTGACTGGTATCAAGCTGAAATAGTAGTCTTTTCCTGCCTTTGAACTTGGACTTGGACTGGAGCTTGCATTATCAGCTCCTGCTTCTCTAAGATTCTCCTGATTCTCTAGCCTTTAGATTTAGACTGGAGCTATAATGCCAGCTTTCTTGGGTTCCCAGCTTGCCAGCTGCAAATCTTGGGACTTTTCAGCCTCCATAACTGCATGAGGGAACTAATTCCTCACTATAAATTTGTTTATAATGTAAATATGCTATTGGTTATGTTGGTTATGTTTTTCTGGAAAATTCTAACTAATATAGATTTTAATACTGAGAGTGAAAAACAGAATTTTAAGGATGAGCTTTCTGAACTGGTTCTGGAATTTCTGGAATTGACTTTAACCTGTTTAAATTTCAAGATGCTAATACCTCTTTCTTCAATACTGAAGAGAACAGTAATAATCCATATGTGATTTGGCCACAGATATATGCAAAAACACTTATAAGAAGCAGGAGCCTGGTAAACCATGTATACGGTATTTTCAAAAATTCTTGGAAAACTAATGAATATAATGAGATTGGCTAGTTGCTCTTAATGTTGCTGGACAAAGTGGTTAAAGAAAAGAATGCGCTCAGGGATTTGAATTTCTAGCTCAAGCAAGGCATAATGAGTTGAAAATTTCTTTGTATCTCCCAAAGAGACTCTTATCTCTTATATCTAAAGGGCTGAGCTTGCTGAAAGTCAAACGAAAATCAAATGAAAAATCTGATCTCAGTTACAGCACAAGTTGGAATGCTTGCTAATAACATAATGCGAGTGAAAACTAACTGTGCTTTAGACTACGATAGGAACTCCAGAATTGGTCAGGATGTAAATATATTTAAAGATAGAGCTGTCAGGATTTGAGATGGGTTTGATTATTAACCCAGCTGGAAAGTAAACAATGATTCTGAGACTTTTGGAACGAGCAACTGGAATAATCTGCGTATTGACTGGCTAACCATTCTTGGTACATTTTGAGAACCCAATGCACAGTGTTGCATATGAGGATGGTTAACTCTAGTTGCTAATGTGTAGCCTGAATTCAGGCTCCATAATATTGGTGTAAACAATGTCCTATAGAAAAGCAATCAGTTTATGCAGAATACAGTTCAAGGTAATCAGAAAAGCCTGGAAGTAATATTTTAATAT
This sequence comes from Cebus imitator, assembly GCF_001604975.1. Lineage (NCBI taxonomy): Eukaryota > Metazoa > Chordata > Mammalia > Primates > Cebidae > Cebus > Cebus imitator. The sequence goes on along the minus strand of NW_016107479.1, from coordinate 4,505,572 downwards.
ACTGAATTGGAAAAAAGTCATCTTTCATAGATTGAAATTAAGTGTTCTCTGTGGGAAATATAAAGGTTTACCCAACAGGGTCACAGGTTATGCAGAATTTGGCATGTGGTGACCTTTATTATGGAGAGATATGGAATGATGTGCTTGCATTGATAATGTAACCCACTCTACTCAATATGAAACAATTTCGTAGCTCATATTCTATGAATTTCTCACATGGCTTTGAAGTTCACATTTGCACAGATGAAAAATAAGACATACTTTAAAATTGCTACTTAAATATAATTTGATATTTACCTGTAAATGCTTCACATATTCCTTGTTTTTTCATTCCTTCTCTTCCTTTTCCTTAAGATGATAGCCTGGCCTCAGAGAAAGCTTAGACATAATGAAGGAGGAGGAGGTGTGCTGCTTGCTGGTCCTTGGGCAAACCTATGAGAGGTGCTTCCATTTTCTAGGCAGTGGTGATGCCTATTACATCTCCAGTCTATGGGTGATGGCAGGTTACAACTAATATTTGGTAGTGCCAGATTCTATTACTTTGAATTGAAGAGCATCCCATTATCTCAGATAGAAAAGGACTTTAAGAGGAGTTAATTGTTAGTACATGGAGATGACTGAAATCAAAAGGATCATATGTCTAAATTGCTTTTGCAGAATTTTGCTGGAAATAAACAAAAGTCTAGAACATTATTTGTTTGAGGTATAATACAATTCTTGGCCCCAAGCAGTGTGTGAGCAAGACGTGTACTTTATCTAGAATTGTATAGTTGTTTTCTTTTCAAGGTTTAACTTCAAAACTGAATTTAAATAGCAATCATAACAATGTCAGATGGATTAACTTTTGAATGTTTTACTGTATTTCCCTATTTTGGATGAAGAAATCCAATTAATGAATTCTGTTCAAAGTACCTGATGAAATTATATAAAATTAGCGTCATTTTACTGTTTAATTTTTTCCTTTTGCTAATAGAGTCAACATATTAACAGCTTTTCTTGAAATTAAAGATGTGCAAAATCCATTTGTGTGAATAATCACTTGATCTAAATGAAATTTGTACTTTACAGTGATGCATAAATACACCTTCTACTGCAGCATGTGTTAAATCACAATCTTCAGGTGCAATCATCTCTAGATAGCTAACGTTTAGAATTGCTACTGATGCCGTCTGAACCAACTTGCCTTTTTTGGTTTCTGTGTGCCCAGTGATATCAGCACAACCCCCATGAAGAATAGGAAAGTTGGAACCACATTTTATGTCAGTAACACAAATTCAATTCTTATTGTTTTTTATAATCATGAATTAAAAAAAATTTTTTTATTGCATTTTAGGTTTTGGGGTACATGTAAAGAACATGCAAGATTGTTGCATAGGTATACACAGCAGTGTGATTTCCTGCCTTCCTCCCCTTCACCTATATCTGGCATTTCTCCCTGCTATCTCTCCCCATCTCTCCACCCCCCCGTCCCTCCGCCATTTCCCCCCAACAGACCCCAGTGTGTAGTGCTCCCCTCCCTGTTTAAGGGGATTGCTGCTAAAAGGGTTTAACAAAAGAAAGATAGTGTTATCACACAAAAAAATTAAGAAATAATTATAGGCTTATACTAAAAAATAAATACAAAAACCACTGTAGCAAGAATGTTCAGATCAGTTTTAATATGAATCAGAGCAGGGCTGCTTACCTTCTTTTTTCAACACATATTACATGTTTGCAAATGTATACATTTCCCTTAGTCCTCACTGATTTTCCCAACTGGCTGCTTGGCACTTTCAGGCATTTCACAGGCTGATGGCATAGGCTGTCATGAAAATGCCTCATATACTAAATGCCAGGTTTGAGAAGCAGTGTTAAAGACTTCACCCAAAGAGAGAAGATTTAGGAAGTTTTCCCAAGCTGCTTGTGACTGAGCATACTTTATTTTACAAGTGAACACCCTTTGTGGTGTCTGTAAAAGGAGGACTCTATAATATTAATGTTGAAAACACCTGGCAAAGACTTCACGCTTATTTATTTAAACTCTTTCAGGTTTAAATAAATAGATATTAGTGGAATACTCTGCTGTCTGTGCTTCTTACCACTAAAACATGGCAGATGCTGGATGTACAAAGTAGAAGTTTCCAAACTCATCAGAGGTTATTAATAATACTTCATTAAAAATGAAAAATCTGGGATAAAGTTAGACCGGATGAAACTTTAGGACTTTGACCTTAAATTCAGACTCTGCCAGGCAAATGGGAAAATATCATCACTTTAGTTTATAATGCCCCCATGGTCTTTTTCCTTTTTAGTCCCATCTTTGTGTATTACTATGTCCTCTTTATTAGTTATAATAGGGTAAGCTATCATGTCTATGGAAAAATAGACTAAAATATATAATGGTTTGATTTTATTAGACATTAATTTTCATTCACTCAACTCACCAAGGTGAGTATTCTTCATCAGAGAGTGGTTTTTCCCCAAGTGGATGCAGTGACTCAGAGACTCATGCTCTTTTTCTTCTTGTGACTTTGCTTTTCCTAAAGACCTTGTTGACAGCTTTATGTAGCTTTGTAAGGAACATACCTGTGTAGAAGGAGACATATCTGTTTTATAAAAGCTTGGTCTATGAAAGGCACATATTACTCCTGTTCACCTTTCATTAAGAACCTAGTCAACAAAACCAAGTTGAGATACCATCTCATGCCAATTAGAATGGCGATCGTTAAAAAATCAGGAGACAACAGATACTAGAGTGGATGTGGAGAAATAGGGATACTTTTACACTGTTGGTAGGAGTATAAATTAATTCAATTATTTTGGAAAACACTGTGGTAATTCCTCAAAGATCTAGAAATAGAAATACCATTTGGCCTAGCAATCCCATTTCAGGGTATAAACCCAAAGAATTATAAATCATTCTATTATAAAGGCACATGCCCATGTATGTTTATTGCAGCACTGTTCACAATAGCAAAGACTTCAAACAAACCCAAATGCCCATCAATGATAGACTGGATAAAGAAAATGTGGAACATATACACTATGGAATACTATGCAGCCATAAAAAAGGATGAGTTCATGTCCTTTGCAGGGACATGGATGAAACTGGAAACTATCATTCTCAGCAAACTGACACAAGAACAGAAAACCAAACACCACATGTTCTCACTCATAAGTGGGTGTTGAACAATGAGAACACTTGGACACAGGGAGGAGAATATCATACACCAGGGCCTGGGGGGTAGGAGACTAGAGGAGGAATAGCAGTGGGTGGGGGGATTGGGAGGGATAGCATTAGGAGAAATACCTAATGTAGATGATGGGGCGATGGATGCAGCAAACCACCACCATGGCACGTGTATACCTATGTAACAAACCTGCACAATCTGCACATGTACCCCGGAACTTAAAGCATGATAAATAAAATTTTTACAAATTAATAAGAAATATAAAATATTCAACTTTTATAAGAAAGAAAAGAACCTAGTCAAATGGGCACATGTAAGTGCAAAGAAAGTTTTAAATGCAGCTAAAAAAAGGAAGATATGAATTTTTGATAAGCACAGAAAGCCTCTGCAAAAGTGATATGTTGGTCAGTTTTTGTCATCCTCTGGTCACCAAATATAATGTTTAATATTATTCTCAAATATAAACTCATTTATCACCTCCTAAAAAGCAACAATGCCAAATCACATGCAATGTGTACAGAATGCTTGCATCTACTTCAAAGTTGAAGATACCTTGAAGAAGCAGGATTCTGTCTATTCAATGAGGTTATGTTTCCTCATAGTCTAGGTGAGTGTAGTCACTCAAATACAAGTTGTTTGTGTCTGCCCTCCACAACCCACAATACCAATTTATAATACAAGAGCAGAGACAGAAATATTGAAAAGAAACGCATTAACCATATGAAATATACAGCAGTCACTTGTCTATACCGATAATATAAACCTCTTCAGTAGGCATTGTGAAGACTTTCAGCTATAGCAGGGGGAAGGATTTCCTTGACTACATATAGAATGTGCTCTGTGAAAGGCACCAGCTTCTCAGAGATTCATCCTTGTTTCTACTATGAGCACAAAAGTTGAAAATCAAGAGTGTGCCCAATTTAAGGGCTTACATCTTTGTATCCTATATCTTGCTCAAACACTGCTTGAAGTTCAAAGATTATTGTATAGCTCAAACAATCAAATGGTGTTCTAGACCTTTATTTTTACAATAAACTTTCCCAAAAACATTTCAGATATCTGGTTCATTTCATTTCAGCCATCTCCAGGACTCTCGAAGTTATTTCTGAGCCTCATTCTTAACCCTGTTTTATTTCCTTGATCCCTTCCCTGATGTCTCTTCTCTCTCCCTGAATTTATTGATGGCTACCTTGAAGCTATATAAAATAATAGGCATGGCTGACAACACCATATCCTTTTCTATTTGTCACAGAGGTGAGTTCCTTTGTAAAACTGAGAAATTTTAATGGGACATTGCTGCTTAAACTCCTAGTCTTATTTCCTACTCTTTGAAATTCTCAAAAGCAGTCAAATCTTGTGAGCCTCCAAATTTCTGGACTATTTTTCTTTACGTATTTCCCTTTGAAGGCCAGAAATTCCTTGCTTGAGTTCATCTCTTTCTTTTAATACCTTTTTTTATAAGCATGAAGAAGCCAAAAGAAGACACTAAAATTTGTTTCTTTCCAATAGCTTTCCTAAAATTAGAGGCTCAGAAGGCACATAGCCTGTTTTCCTAAAATGTTAGACAATATTTTAACATATATATTGCCACTGCATAACATGAAATCTCTAGCTTTCTGGCAAAATATGTCATTGATTGCTCCTCAGTACCATATATTTAAGTTTTTTTCAGAGCAATATCTCACTTTAATCTGCACATTTCCATACTAGTTATATTGGGCTAAATTAAAATAGGAAATAAACACAAAAATATATATGGTATCAAACATCACAGAAATATATTTCTCACTTATAACAGCTCAAAGCAGGCATTCTGATTAGCTAGCCTTCTTTCCTATTCATTAATTTGGAGATGCAGATTTTATTTTCTCTTGTAGATCTATCAGTCCCAAAGTCTTGTCATCAAGGAGAATGATATCCTGAAAGGCTACAATCTCTTAAAATCTTTGAGGAGGAAATAGCACAGGTTATATATAATCACATTTCATTGACCCGTCCCAGTCAATGGAACTGACTGGTTACCAACATTAACACCAAGAATGACTGAAAAATAAGATTTACTTTGTGAGCAAAAAGAAAAATGAATCCTGAGAGCAGCCCACAGTCTTGCCCTTTTCCTGCATTCTCTGTGCTCCAGCTACACTGATCTCCCTCCAGTTTTTTGGTAGTGACATATTCCTTCTGTAATGGGGATTTTTCCCCTCTCTTTCCTCTATCCAAAATGTTTCTCCTACCACCTTTATGCTTATATTAACTTTCAGCTCTATGATCTTTTTTGTCTTTCTTAAGGAAGTATTCTCTGTCAGGTCAACCCCTGTACCTATGTCCACAGAAGCAAGGATAGTTACTGCTGTGATACTCATCACACCTGTTATCACAAAGCTCTGTTCTATTACTGCTCATCACTGTAACATCATCACCTAGCACAATGTCTGGAATATCATTGGCTATTAATTTAGAGCAAATAAATGGATCAATGAGTAAATGCTCTTCCAAAAGCTTATTTCTTAGGCAAAGTGGACGAAATTATACTCATATCCTAGTTTCAGCACCGTTAATGACATAGGGAGCCAGACTAGGGATGTGTAGAAAGGGGAAAAATGTTTCTGAGATTTGCTTTACTGTGCACAAAATTGTAAAGATTTTATTAAAGGGTTTGTAGCTAAATATAGACTGGAAAATAAATGCAGTTAATACTTTTTTATCTGATAATTAAAGACGGGAAATTAAGCAAAACCAGAAATATTTAAAAAGGCATTACTCATTATTTTTAGTAATTTTGTCCACTATTGGCTTTTCTTGGTCTGCCTCAATAGAAACATTATTGGTTTGAATTTGTGTTTTGATAATTTTCTTTCTAACATGAAGGTCAACACTATGCAAAATGCCTGGGAAATACTTTCATTTAAATACACAGCTTATACACAATGATGAGAGAATAGCAGTATCACTTATAATTCAGTACTAGAGTGACTGGAATTCCAGATAAAATTTCTGTTAAGTCAAGGTTATGTGTCAATACAGTAGACCACTGCAACTTTAATTACTAACATTGCGTTATAGGCGGACAATATTAGGCTCATTGCATACTGTTTCTGTCTGGAGTATTATTTATTTAACACTTTTGGATTCCATATTATCACCAACTCCTTCCCAATTGTCATAGCAAGTGGAGGATTGCTGTGGCAATGAATCTGGAGTCTGTATTTTTTTTTTCACCCATGATAGAATGTATCAAGGACTTATGTAATACAGAGTCTTTAAATTGATGTGAGCAGGTACCTCTTAGCTTTTTCCAGTAAATTGTATTTATTGAAAACTGCAACTGTTAATCATGGCTGTAAGGATATGAAAAAAATTCTAATACCAAAGTACTTAGAAATTAAAAAATTAACTTCAGAATGTACACTTAATTAATGCAACTTCATTCATTCATTTAAGAAATGTTTATTTTGCCAGGCTCTGTTCTGTGTAAACAGCACAGAAGTATATCCCTGTTGCATTGGGGTTAGCATTAATCATATATTTTTCCACTCTTACATGTGATACCATGTTTATTGAATACTACTAGAGGCCAGGCACTATATTAAGTGCTTGGATGGGGAAGATTAAGAGGACATGCTCCCTGACATCAAAGAGCACACAGGCTAGTGTGTGGAATACTACATTAGCATTTACTGAGGCAATATGTATTAAAATAAGGTTGGAGGATTATCTAAATAATTGAAGCCATTTTATTTTTTTGGCATAAAGGCTTAGCCAAAAATTATTTCTGATGAATGGTATTTCTATTTCTATTTATTTAAAAATAGTCTTATTTGTAAATAAGTGATGTACCTACAAGAATAAATTATATGGAAAACAGAAAATGTCAGAATGAATTTAGGACAATATTTCAGCACTTGGAAAGTTACTGGCAGCATAGCAATGACATTTGAAAAGAATATCTATGCAAACTTAAATATATATTATTTAATGCCAACCATTGCTGATACCTGTAAGCTATACTTTACGTTTCTTTTCCCTATTGCATTGCACCTAGATCTACTTATTACCATAAAGCTTCTATTTTGGCCTGCTATAAAACAGGAGATCAAAACACTAACAGGACTTCTCTTGAATGTGCAAAAAAGTGAGAGTGTGTTCTTTTCCTCTCAGGAAATTATCAGAAATATATCCGCATGTATCCTTCAGAACAACTATTTCATTCCCTGCTTATTATTTCTAAGAAATTCTGGCCCCTGTTAGTCTCCGAGGCTGTACAAGGCTTTACATCTCCAGATAAAAGAAATCAGGGTATCATTTAAATCCTATATAGATGCCTATATTTCCAAAACAATGCATCTAAATTCAGAATCAGCAAATAGATTGTGGCAGAATAAACATATTATTGTCATTAAAGGAAGAAAACATTTAAAAATAATTATATAATTGTATACTCAATATGGGTAACTAAATTATTAGAATACTCTGTGAAGCTCAGGGAAAAGATATTCTATAAATTTCAAAGAAAATTGATAGCAGCATTTTCCAAAAGTAAATAAGTACATTATTACCAATCTGGATATATATGCAAGTTTCCCATGTCATTTAATTCGCTGTAATGTAGGTGTCCTATTGCAGGCATACCAATCTTATCTTTATCATACCATTTTGCTCCTTCTCAGGTCTTGATGGTCAGCTTTAGCATTCATTTCATGGGTTTCAGAAATGGTTCAGAAATGCAGGTGTAACACCTTATCTTCAAACCTTTCAGCATTTAATCAACTTCTCTTGAAATTCATCCTTACATTGTAGGTTTATCAGATGCCATTGTTTAGTATAGTGAATTTGATACTACATTTAACATTCATCAGGCCACCTTTTTTTTTTTTTGAAGCATTCCCTAGTAAGGAGAGAATAGATTGCAGCCTGCTGATATGACTTTTATTTCTACATGCTCTGTCAGAGCATCTGTAAAAAGAGAATGTAGCAGGGGGCAAAGTTCTTTTCTTGGAGTACAAAACGATAATGCGCATAATCATGCCCTTTCCACCCATATGACTCTATGGGATATTCAGAAATTGGGGAGCTGCAGCACCTGCCAGCCCTTTTGCCTCTGGGTTCCAGCCTGAACTGCGTGGTACCTAAGGCCATTGAATCAGCCCCTTACTCATCAGTAGTCTCCTCATTTTCACTCAGAACACCAATTGGCATAAATAGCCTGAGGACTCTGAAGAATTCTCTTCCTTTTGGACACTCGGAGACTGAGTTCATTAACTGCTCCTCAGCGTAAAGGGCAGTTCTCAGCTGTAAAGACAGTATCTAATTCGAGATTGAAAAGTATTGTATTGTAAACTAAAACTAAAACCTTAACCCCCATCCTGCCCTCTACCATGTGCTGTACAGACCCGCTTGTGGCTAAAGGACCCCCATAAAAAAAGCTTAAAACTAAGTTTCTTGTGGCCAAAGGAACCCCAGAAAAAAAAAACAAAACCGAGTTGGTGAAAGGATGGGAGGTCAGACATGCTTTGTTATATGGCATACCTTTCATGATTTACACACAATTGACCAGCATTAATGTTAACCTAGAGATCATAAGACCAACAGAACAGACTCTCTTGCAATCAGATACCCAATTACAAGCAAGACCAAAGGCCATGTCAGGCAAGGGTTTAGTCTGACATGGATACACTTAAAAAATAAACTACGTTGTAACTATGTTATAAAGCTTTTCTTTTTCTCTAGGCTAAACAAGCACTGGCCTCCAGATAAGCATGTTAAGTAATATTAAAATGATTTTCAGGTCATCCACTGCCAGACACTGAACTCCAGCCCCTTTTTCACTAGCCATAACTACAGCTATGATTGGACAAGAAACTGATTTCAATAACTTTCTCCTGTCAAGAAGGACCCTCCACCAAGGACTGATTCTGGCCTGTTTACAGAAGTTACATATTTCATATGCCTTCAAGTCCTGAGAAAAACTTTTGACATATAAGGCCTAACTAATACATTTAAATGTTAAGTCTCCACCCAAAAGTGAACATGGGTTGTCTGTAACACACATGTTTATTCAATACGCATGTGTTAGGACCATCTTCATGAGTATGGAAGTAAGAAGAAATCTCTGTGATATGCTCCTCTTGTAACCTGTTGAAAGCATGTATTTAGCCAACCTTTTCAGCATAAAGCTTCTCCCCCAACCCCTGCTACTTTGCAGTGCCTGTCTTTGGTCTTTGCAAGGAGGCACCTTTCACAGCTTGCAGGATGGCAGCCACCTTAAAAGTTGTAACCTTTTATAAGACTTAAAGTCTTCTCTCCTTTTGTAAATGTATAAGTTGTGCTGTGCTTTTTTTTTTTTTTCCAGTTAAGAGTATAAATGAGCCACAGATAGCTTCTGTACATTGGCCCCTAGGTTATTTCTTCACTATGGGCTGAGACTCCCTTAGCTCAAAAGCCTACTGGCTCCAAACTCAAATTTTTACACATCAAATTATTTTAAATATGGCCCAAACAAGCACATTTTTAATCATTCACAGTCTGCTTGTCTTGCACACTGCATAAAGCCTCACATCACAGCTATTACCTAATGATAAGATAGGGCTTAGCAGTTATAGCTCCTCTGGTCCAGAGACTTCCTACCATCCTTCTAAGCCACATCACCCAGACATCTAAGCCCTTTCTTTATCCACTACTCTGAGAGTTTCCTTGCTCTCCACCCCTATGAGGGTAGCAACACCCCCACCTCCCCTACACCTCCAAACCACCACACCATAACCTCTGTACTTCCCCTACCTGCAAACTGGTCAAAGCAACCTCATGGTCATATCTTTTTCCTAGATCAGCCATCAAATCCCTCAAACCCCCTAAAAAAGTCATCTGCTACAAAGACAGTTAAAATGCCCCTTCAAATAAGTTTTTCATGTCAGAGGCTCGAAATTGTTATTTCTACAAGAATACATCAAAACAAAACACTAAACTAGGAGAAAAAAAGTTGCAATCACCAGGTAATGGCCTAGAGGAATTGATGGCAGGTACATGTGAAACATACCCTGTATTCTACCAGAAATGAGAAGAATGTTTTAGTGAGGCTGAAGTTTGTGCCTCACAGGATGAAGTCAAAAAGAATAAAAATAAATTAGCTACAGATAATTTGTAACTACGAAAGCGCTCCTGGTGGAGTCTCTATTATAAAGGGTAGCCAAAGAGGACTATCAAGTCATAAGCACGGTATTCTAGACCATAAGAACTTTTATTTTGTGAGTAGAGGTTCTTATTGTGGGATCCGTGTGACAGGGATTTTTGGCACAGGCTTCGTGGGGAGGGCTTCATAAACCACTTGATTTTGAGTGCAAAGATGTGTAACGATGTGTGAAGTGCATGTGGCAGCATCTGCTGGTAGTCTTTTAAAGTCCATCCTACCACTCTACCTTAGATGTTTTTTCCCAGCCTTTCTTGCAATAGATGTGGTCACACAGTTAAGTTCCAGCCAATGAGACTTGAATGGAAATAAGAAGAAATCTCTGTGATGTGCCTTTAAAAGAATAGGAAAATATTCATTTTCAATCCTTTCTTCTTTCCTGCTGGCTAGAATATACACAAAATGACAAGAGCTCCAGCTCTTCCTGATATGATGAGCAGCCTTGGAAATGGAAGCCTTGCACAGTAAGCTATAAGATAAAACTGGCTCATGAGAATGCCAAGGTACCCCTAGACTGCCTATCTCCAAATTATTATATGAAAGGGAAACAATCTTCTTTCCTTTTTAAGTTTTAGATTTTGCTTTATCCTAGCCTATTTCTCAGTGATACAGGATATTTTTTATGTGATGGTTTCTACATTTTTAAATTCTTTTTTCAAAAAGGTCTTTGATACTGAAATATTTACTAACTGCTCTTTGAGAAGAATGTGTAAATCCTTTTGGGATAGAGGATGGTAAGAAAATGAAAATTAAATTACTTGGCAAGTCTTCTTTGGGATTTAGTAGAACCCTGATCATTTGACAGTATTGAATGAAAGTTAGGCTAACCTATTAGAACTAGTCACTCGTCACTCTTCATTCAGATTTCAGAAATGGCTGTTGTTCACATCTATTATGAACAAAGGACATGACATGTCCGTCATTTTCTTTATGAGCTTCGATTTAGTATCATCCAAAGTTAAAAGAAGAAAGTATAGAGTTACTTGCTTTGGGCAAAAATTAATGAATACAGGCCATTGAATCTAAGTGTCAGAGGAAACAATTATAAAAATCTTGGCAGTTGGAAGTGCATAGGGGTCCTGAGGAAAATGAAAAACTTTGTCAAATTGTAAAATACTCATTTTAGAGATACTAATTTTAGAGTGGGAACAACTAGTAAGGAAAGGGGACGTGGATCAGTACATAGTGTGACCTGTGTTTTCTTTAGCTAGTGTTTCTTCCTTGGTCTTATTTTTTAAATGTAGCTCTAATTAATTTTTGACTGTATTGAGGGTATGCTCATAGTATTTTGAGTGCTAGCCTTACTGTTTAGCTTATTTTTAAAAAATTATTCTACTCTCGAGTGTAACTTTATAACATTTGGGAAATCAATATTTTTTCCTGAAAGAGCAGTTATAATTTTATAATAAATAGCAATAAAAAATCATATTGACTGAAAAATTTAAGTTATATAAACTATTGAAAACATATATAAAATACTTTGATTAGTGCATAGTATATATAAATATATATATGTCCTCTATAAATATTCACTATTATTATTAGCTATATAATGCCTTTTTTAGTAAGAAACATACATTTTTACTTCCAGTTATACCTCTAGTGGCAGATGCCTAGACATAATATCACATTCCAATGTTTAGAAATTTTGAGATATAAAAGTAAGAATAGGCTATTTGTATTGAAAAATTATTAGCTAATAGAAAAACATTTAAACATGAAAAGGATACTTACAAACTCTCTGTCAAAAAATTATCAAAGCTCACAAGGCAGCTTTCTTGCCTAAAACTTCAGTAGCGAATACCTTATTTAAAAAAAATATAAAAGTAAAGTGTAGAAAAACAAACCAGAATATACCATTCCATTATAACAACTTGCTATGCTTTGAATGTTTATGTCCCCACAGAATTCATAAATTGATATCCTAACCCCAAGTGATGGCATTAGGACGCGGGCTTTGGGGGCGGTAATTAAGTCATGCAGACAGAACCCTCATGATTAGCCTCCTTATAAAACAGGGGCTGAGGCTCCATATACTTTCTTTGTCGCTTCTTCCATGTGACGTTACAGTAAAAAGATGGTCATCTTTGTACTAGAAAGGGGCCCCTCACCAGATACAAGATTTGTCAGCCTCTTGGTCTTAGATTTCTCAGATACCCGAACTCTGAGAAATAAATTTCTATTTTTTTTTAAACCATTGAGTTTATTATATTTTGTTACAACTGAATGAATGTACTAGACACCACTATTAGCAATTTCATATAAATAATATATAATGTATACTATCAAATGAAATATGCAATTATTTTATAAGCTATATTAATATTATTACTATGTTTTTCCCACTAAATGATGTATCTTAATCATCTTTCATTACTTTTTAACAGCGTTATTTTTAGAAATTGCAACTCACATGTACATGCTATAATTTTCTAAATGAACTTGAATCATTCAGATTGCTAGCAATTTTTTTCCCATAAACACAGTGCTGTATCATCTTGCAGTAAATATTTATGCAAACCTTGATTTGTCTAGTACAAATTCCTAGAAAGCTGAGATATATACACACTTGTGAGATGTATATACTAAAAAATTTTGCAGCAGATATATGGTGTCAATTTTTGCCACTCTTAACATTGTATGAAATTGTCAATTTTTTTAATACGTTGCCTAATCATGGGTAAGAATTTTCCTTTTTTCTCTCCTTTCTTTCCATCATATATTCTTTTCTACTTTCTATCCCTCAGTGTTCCTGTTCTTCCTTTGTCTCCCTACCTCTTTCTTTCTCCCCTTCCTTTTCTTTTTCCTTTTTTTAATCCATTTTGCCAAATCAGTAATGAAAAAGGAGGCACATTACTTTTTTTAGTTTTACTTAAATTACAAATGAGTTTGAATCCTCATCACATGCATTATTTATATTTTTTATTTTGTAAATTGTTTTGCCAATTATATTGATACATTCATTTTATTAAAACCTCTTTAAATATTAAAATGTTAACCATTGCCTGATGAGAATGTAAAATTTTTATGTCTAAAACTCTTTTTTAAAATAAAGTCTACCAATCCCACCCATAGATTTTGTAGATGCCCATTGTATTTCCTTGGGTATTTTTAATAATTTTATTTACATTTAAGTGTACATTTTCTCTAGTAATTTGAAATGCTGCCCTTTCTCATAGTTTTAATTCTTACATTAACAAGATTTGTTTTCAGGATCTTTTGTTCTTTCTCTCTTTCTTGGCTTATCTGCCTGTCTTTTCCTGTACTTGTTCCCCACTTTAAAAATTACAACATTTTTATAGTATGTTTTAGTATTTTCAGAATTAGTTACACATCTGCCTCTTATCTTAGTCATTCACATATTTATTATAATACACAATTTTAAAATTGTAAGTCAATACCAAGAATATAAAGTTAAAAATTAAAATTAAAATCACATAACAGAAATATTAGTACTCTGTGTTTATAGACAGACAATGAACCTAAAGCTCTTTTATAATTTCAAGCACTTAAATGGTTAAATATTGTGTATATTAGAAAGGGTACTAGAATCTTGTGAATGTTCTTCACCTGTGTGCGCATTATTAAAATGAAAGCAGAAAATTTATACTGGACATTGAAATTTGTCTATTAATAGAGTATAGATTAATATGCCAAGGATGATTTCTTACTGAGTTTTAGATAGACATTAATGATAATTTATGATGCAGTTACTAGAGCAGAAAAAATAAATGAATCATTACACTCAGTATATGTCACAAAATGTTGTCAGCTATAATGTAACCATTTAAATAGATGAGACTAAAAGTTAGCAGTCAACCTTTTGGTGACTTAAACCTTTTATTGCTCTAACTTTCCAAAAAATGCACCATTTCTCTCTAGCACAGTTTCTGTTACTGAAACAAAAAGTCTACATTAAACATAGAGGAGAGAGCCCTTTAGAAGTTTTGTTTATAAAAAAACCTCTCAGAAAACAGATTTTTTTCTCTAATGTTCACCATATTTAAATTAAAACTGTTTATTGTAGTTGTTTTCAATCCTTAATATAATCCTACTATTTAAGTAAATAATTGAATTTTTTTTCAAATTAAATATTTAGGAGAAATAATACTACAAGAGCTACAAATTTTTGTGTGACAGGTAATTTCTCTGCATTGTATTCCAGCTTGATGAATATAATCACACGACTGATGACAGTGTATGTGTAATACATTGATTATTTTATATGGGTCATAATATGTTCAGTCAGTTCATGGAAAAGACAATCACTATTTAAAACAAGAAAGAGTAATGACAAGCAGAGGAAGAAAAAATATATATATTAATGATGAAGGTTAGTTTCAAAGGATGAGAAAATAAGTGAAGGTAAATCTATAACAAAAAGCTGATGCCATATTATGTACGTTCACTCAGACTCCTAGTATTGACTGCTACCATCTTTCTCTCTGCTCAAAAAATACTTATTTATTATTCCATTTGAGTTATATTAGTTGGAAAAAGATGCTGAGAGTTTTGGTTTGTGGTGTTCATTCTGGTACTGTTCATTTACTCTCAGTTATTTGTTTACTCTCAGTTGAAATGGTTTGAAAGAAGCTGGATTAATAGCCATATCAACAGTGCCCTATGTCATTATGCTGTTATATTAGTTTAGTTCAGTTTTGTTTTTTTGAAATAGGTTGTTGGGTGGAAGACCTGAATATATGTTACAAAGATTCTGACCACAATGTGGGGATCTCACTATTTTCTAACCCAAGAGTACATTAGATAAGAGAGAATGTATGTTTTCTTTTTCTTAGTGTTTTCTCTTATTGAATATAACTAGGCATTCTCCAGCAGGCAAAATGACCCTTCCTTAGCCCTCTGGAAAACAATTCTCCGCATGTCTACAGTAATGTATTTTGTCTTTTACTGGGCCCTCTTTTCTTACTGCGGCTTTTCCTTTTTTCTCTTACTTTGTGCAAGTCATTTTTTGCTCAGCTGATTTCTAGTTTTTATTTTCTGAATTTCTGTGAACTAATATTTACTTGTTAAGTCAGTTTTCCCAGTTCTAAATAATTTTATTTCCTAGGAAAATTTTACTGGTACCATTCATCCCCACATCGTAAACACACTGAAATATATCTACATTTCACGTTAAACTTAATTGACATGTAACTATTAAAGACTTTAGTTATTAGATATTATAGAGATTTAATCCATCTTTCATTCAGTTTAATTTCACATTTTTGTTTTTGCATTTGGAGCTAACATTTTTCAAATGTTTTTGTAGGCCTTGGCAAAGCTCACACACCTTAAGCATAGTATCTAACATACAATGGACTGGAATTTCATAGTTGATGACCCCTGCTGCTTCTAAATTGTGGTATTTCCTCCTGAAACAGCAATCACTTCAGTCTATTTACCCTATTCTGATTCACACTTACTCAGTCTGTTGGTGAAGGAGAGATACTCTACCTTAAATAGTTCAAAATGGCTGAACCTATGACTCATGACACTAGCCAGTTATAATTGGCAAATTGTGCCATATATTCACATTTCAGGGGAGCTGGACACTGTAGAACATGTGTAACTACACAGAGAATTGCACTCAGGAACAAAGTGAGGCACTATAAGAGGAAGGGTTTGTAGTGACAACAGAGTGGGATGACTTTTGGTTTCCTTAGGAGCACGTGATTGGCTTATGTGTATATTTTGTGTCTGGCAGGGAGATGAAACCCATTAGATTGAGGATGAGCGGGGATGTACAATGTCTGGCTTCTAGGGCAATTATAAGGTAGGAAGCCTTTCTTTGTGGGAAAATATCTATTGAGAGGAGAACTCACGTCTAGGCCTTTAAGGCCCTGTGACAGTCACAGATGTCAGAGAATCACGTGGGATTTGAGGCCTTAAAAAGCATAACCAGGCCGGGCGCGGTGGCTCACGCCTGTAATCCCAGCACTTTGGGAGGTCGAGGCGGGTGGATCACGAGGTCAAGAGATCGAGACCATCCTGGTCAACATGGTGAAACCCCGTCTCTACTAAAAATACAAAAAATCAGCTGGGCATGGTGGTGCGTGCCTGTAATCCCAGCTACTCAGGAGGCTGAGGCAGGAGAATTGCCTGAACCCAGGAGGCGGTGGTTGCAGTGAGCCGGGATCGCGCCATTGCACTCCAGCCTGGGTAACAAGAGCGAAACTCTGTCTCAAAAAAACAAAACAAAACAAAACAAAAACATAGCATAACCACCTTCCAGATCTTCCACTTTCCTCTCTCCTTCCAATCCTTTGTGTTCAGAGCACTGTGATGATAGGCTCATAATTAGGTGGTCAGTTCTGAAGTTACTGTCCACCTTAGCGTGATATCATTTTTTCCTTCTAAATGATTCAAAATGTCTTGTCTCAAAGAGAAAATTGCTAAGCAAGAATCATGAAAATATTGAAACTTGATATTTCATGATTTTAATTAGTATGACATATTGCAAATGCTATGGTCACACTTGTCATTACTGGATCTTCTTTTTTTTTGGTTTATGTTTTTATATACATTTGTCTATAATTGTATGCCTCAGGTAGAAAGCTACAGGCATTGGATTTTAAAATTAATTCAGCTTAAAATAAACACAGATTTTGGCTATTATTGATATTTCAAACACTAATTTTTAAATATTAGTAGTACGTTAATTTTCTATAATGAAAATATTTTAGGCAAAAAAGGAAAAAATATTATTAGAGGACACTGAGGGGCAAATGTTCTGATAATTTTGAGTATTACTCCAAATATCAAAATTGTTACTTTTTCCCTTTGCCTCCCAAGGATTGAATTGTGAAAGAAAGTGAGCTGGACAGCAGCAAAAAGTAACCTACTTTTTAGTCTCTATCATGAGCAATGGAATCAAACCTCTACTTGGAATACATCAAAAATTTAAAGGGTCTGCTCTTGATCAAACTGATGAGTGATATTAAACACTTTCAGTTTCCTCTGTAGAATGAGGACAGCCCAGGGAGCACTGTGTGACTAGAATACATGCTGTCTATGGACTGATACAGTCCTGTGTCCCCTGAACCCCTAGGTATGACACCTTCAGTTGCTGGATTATGAAAAGGTTGTGGGGAAAGGTCCCAGGGGAGGGAATGTGGCGTCCTGGATTTACTGTGCTCAGTGAGTGGAATCAGGAGAATGGCTCTTGACCAACTGTTAAGCAAATGCTTTCATATTTTAATTACTAACATGAGTGTTGCATAGAGACTGATGTCTGCAACTGTAACTGAAGAATAAGGAGAGCCTAGCCTGAATCTTAGGATTTGCATAGCAAGATATTTTCTTTCTATCTTGTAATCAGTATGAACTGAACAGAAGTGGTTTATGCATCTACCTTTGGGGTCTTAAATTATGCCATTTAAAATTCTCGTCACATCCATTCTTTACCAATATTTAAACGTTATTGAAGGGGCACTTTTTGACTAGCTTAATCAGCCATTTTCCAGAAATGATTGTTGTTTTAAATCAAAGAGTTGTGATGTATTTTTCAAATGCAGCATTATTGTGACAATATTTTCTGATGTAAAGACCTATTAGAAGACATAGTAAATGAGATGGCATAATGAATATATAGAATTATAAACTATAACATTTTAAATGCATCAAAAATATGCCATATCAAAATGATCTAAAAATTAAAGGATTACTTTCTATAAATAATTTATTTTGTTAATAATGTGCTAGCAGAGAGATCTTCCTAACCAAATCTGCAGAATTTCAGAGTAAACCCCAGAAAATATGTAGGCTAGTTTTTGAATTTTGAATTTTGAACCTTTACACAAACTAGCAAGTTTTCTATAAACCAAGCTGGAATTATTGTAAGAAGGCGTGACCTCCTTTAGAGAGTATACCATTTGAAGCCATTACAATGTAATCCAGAATCTGTTTCAGCAATCAACATTGCCTAAGATCAGGATTTCTTCACTATTCATATAACTATTATAGCCAGGAATTGAGTCTTATCAAGAGGAGTCAAAAAAAGTTCATTCTGATCTTGGCTATTTGCCCAGGATCAGTGTTAATTCTGGCGGTAAAGTGACTATAATTACTAATAGCAGTGCACCCTGATAATTGTTTGAATAATTGTTTACAGAAATGTACATTTAACAAGTGACAAGGACAATATGATTTATTCTTCCAGATTTTATTATTTTATGAAAATGTCTCCTGTGTGCTAACCTCACAAAGAAACTAGGCTTTTTGAAAACAGTTTCCGATGTATTCATGAATCAGTTGGCAGGCTGAGTCGGACAAATTGAGACAAGTAAAATCATTTAAAATTTTGGAAAAATAAAAGTAATCATCTGAAATAGAATTTTTGAAAAAAACCTATATATTCTTATCAATGAACGTTGTATCTTATAGTGATCTAAATCCACATAGGGGGAAATTCTGGAAAACTTACATTTTTTTCTACCAAAGAAGTAGAGTCTGGTTCATTATACAATCTTATTTGCATGCAGTGCTCTTATACTAAAACAATGTCATTTTCAATTCATTGTCTCCCATGTCCAAAATATAACATTATTTAAACCATGATAGATTAAATAATTGAGGCACCTATAGGGCACCTCATTTAAAGAAATATGGCCATGGTGTATATAAAAATGCTGGTTATTTTGACCATCTGGTGATAGGTGAATCTTCGTTCCATTTTGGAGAATATTTTCTGCTTCACTAAACTACTCTCTGACCCAGAAAAAAACAGCTTCATAACAACCCATAATGTTTTCCCAAGTTAGGAAACATGCATTGAAAAACGGCGCTAAGAAAATCATTATGGAGTAAGTCTGAACAAGCTATTTTCCAGGCACTGCAGGTCTGAGTTATGGAGGTATGACATAACAAATCCAATTTTGACAAAAAAAGCATATGGTTAAGGTTTTATAGGATCTCTGCTTTGAAAGATTTTCTTCTAGCCCCTTATATTTTTAAGTCTCTCTAGCTAGATAAATTATTTATTTTTTGCTTTTTTGTTCCTTTCAGTTTATTCTTCTCGTTCACCTTGTATATTTGCGTTTCAAAAATTCTCTAGAATCCAATAGCACATAAAAGCTTGTTTCTGTTGTTGGTTATTGTTTTGTGGGTCAATAAAATAGTTTTCTCATTATTTCTTATAAAACTTATATGTAGGTCAAGGCTAAATTTGCACACCCTGCTGCAATATTCCAACTGTGGCATTTCTTTTAGTGCTCAGATGACTAATAACACCTTGGAAATTATGAATGATGGGATGTGAATAGTGGAATCAACCCATTACTTGGCTTGGGGAAACAGATTTGCAAGAACAAAGGTTATAGTACATCTACTGTTATTTTCCTTGGGGCTGAAAAGGAAACCTAAAATTAGCTTTCACTGTGACAATTCAGTGTCCAAGAAAGGTGGAAGAGAACAATGTCCTCCTAATTGTGATTTTTGTAATTTTAAATGCTGTAATTTTAGAGCTCTTTGAAACACACTGGAGTCCCAGTGAAAGTAAAGGACTGAGAGTGTGTGTGTGTGTGTGTGTGTGTGCGCGCGCGCGCGCAGGCGCGCGCACATGCACTCGCGTACATACTCAAATTAGCCTAGGAAGATCGTTATTAATGATTTATGTTTATATAAAGTATATTAGCTGACTTTCTATGGATAGATAGTATTATACAGGATACTTTAATTAAATGTCCATTGTTTCATTGGGTACTGCATCAATTTATGGTACTGTCTTTTGAGACTTATTTGAACTTGTAATTGACTCACAAAGAGAGAAGGTAGAAAAATTAAAGTTCAAATTTAAGTGAAAAATAGGCAGAAAAGAATTTTTGCATATGTTACACTATCGCAAAAATATTACCCTAAACCCAGTTTATGTAATTGATAGAGACAGAATCTAAAGATTAGGCATCTTATTGGCTTTATATAACTAAGTCAGGATGGCTAAACATATCTCAGACAGCAGAATGAACTCCTGAAAAGCATGTATGTGTGTGGAATGAGGGGATTGGTGGGAACATAGGTGTTAAGTGGAGGCACAGGTCAGGGTATCTGAATGCTTGGAGAAGTGTGAGGGTTTACAATACTAAGAGTAACAGCACCTTAAGGAAATATCCAGTGCCATATTTCAATGCATAAATGTTTCTCCAATAACTCAATATAATTATATCAAACAAAGGCCCAAAGGTGCCAATCTCATAATGGCAATGAATGCCACAAACAATTAGAGATACATTTTGTCTCATTCCCTAGTAATGATCATGTAAAAATCTTTTAGTTTACTATAGAAATCCTTAATATCATTAAGGATGACATTAATCCTTAATGTCAATTCTTAATGTCAATATCAATTCTTAATGTCTTTAAGGACAGAAGTTATGAAATTCTTATCCGTATTAATACATTTATAATAATAAATACATAAATTATATATGGGATTTTGAAATATAAAAATAAAAGTAGTGGCAAAAAGCTTACATGCTACTTATATTTACTAACCCCAAAGTTAGTGGACTTCTTGTCAGTCTGCTTTCAAAGTGTTTTGAGTTGTTTCAATACATAAAAACTAAATGGAAACAATAACATCACATTCATTATATAAACTCTTAGCCTTATGATTAAGAATGGAAAATCAAAATGCTTAGATTAACTATAGAATGAAATTAGAATCATGCTGAATATATATACTGTCAGGGAGTATATATTCTTCTTCCAGGGAGTAATGGAATTTTTCTGGATATACCTGTCAGCTTCCTTAGCAGCCAGTTGTGGCCTTGTAACTACATTCTTAAAGAAAGTGAGCAGAAGTCATATGTGTAAATTCCATATCACTTGCTTAAAAGGAAAATTTTACCTTCAACTTATGTTCTTTCCCCTTTCATTGGTTAAATTGCAGAAAATTGCTGAGCCAGTCATGAAAATCTTTTGAGGACTAAGAGTAATAATATAGAAGGAGTCTATGAACCCATCCACTTATTTCCAGAGAGAGAACGAGTTATATTTTGGTAGAGCCATAGAATGTTGAAAGGTTTTGTTAAGTTAGCTAACCCCATACCAAAATACATGTGTGCTTGTGCATTGTGTATCTTCATAAAATAACTATGACTCTTTTCCCTTCCTTGTTAGAGCTGCCCATATTTTAACTCTGTAGCTCCAGCTCCTATCTTACTGTTGGTCCCCTGGGCAAGGTGATAGCACAGTTTTCTAGAACTATATAAATGTTCATGGGTTCTGTAGGAACTCCTTCATGTAAAAAGTGTGTTAATTTTTTTTCCACTCCTTCCCAAGCCTCCTCTAATTTTAGCATGGAAATGAGCTTCTACAAGTCCATTTTGGAAAAGGAGGAGGTAGGTAAATCATTAGTTATCAACATAACAATTCTTTTATATCTAAGACAAAGCAGAATATTTCAACACTCTGTTTTGTATTTTTCTTTGGAGGACAAAGCATATTTGTGATATCTGCTATCTGTAAGACTCAGTGCCTCATATGGTTCACCTGACTTCGGTGGCAGTATATTAGCATTTAGAATCTAACTCCAACTCCTATCTTGGGCCTCTAATTTTCCCTTTATTTGTCTATTCCTTTCAACTCACTAGTGGATCATAGGACTCTATTTGAAAATCCTGTTTGATTAAATTATGAAATCCTCAGCACAGTCACTGGAAAAGGGCTCTAAAATAAATTTATGGATAAATGCTCTAAAATATATTCATAAATAAGAAATAAACCATTGACTGCCAGATGATTTTCTAAGTCCTTTACATATATTATTTCACTAAAGCTTCCCTTTAACCAAAGGGTAGTTATGATCACTCTTGTTTCAAGATTAAGGACACTGATACTCAAAAAGTTAAATAATGTGCCCATTTCACAAAATGAGAAAGTAACAAAGTCAGAATGAAAATTTAGATTTCTTAATTCAAGCTAATGTTTCTTCTGTTCTTCTAATGGCCTTAAACACTCCTCCCTCTCCCTACCTCCTTCCAGCCTTCCTCCCACCCACCACATGCAATCTCGTACTAGAAACAGAGTCAGAGCTCAGGGACATGTGGAAGACAGTGGCATAGAGTTGCACTTGCTCATCTCCCTTGCTTTCCTCTGCATCAGCCTGAGGTACCTCCACAGAACTAAGATCGCTGTCTGAGGGAATGTATTCTCTTACCGGGTCCACAAGGGGACATAGTTTCAAATGCAAGAACTTCCCAGCACCATACCCACACCCATGTCTCCATCCCAGAGACTAGAGGTCTTTGTTTAACCTTCACGTGGGCAGGAAAGAAATCGAAGATCAATCACTCCAGCAGAAGTTTAAAGGAACTCCTTTCACAGGGCAGAAAATTTGAATAGGGTGGGAATTACTCCCAGGTTAAAAGTCCCCTCTCCCACATCCGGGTGGACTCCATTTCTGGATCCCCTTCCACGATATCGTGGAAACTGCTCTCTCCCTATCTGTTTCTTTATCCTTTTTCTCTCTCTCCCTAAATAAATCACTTTCTGCAAAACTCTTTGGAGTCCAATATTTACTTAATTGCTCACCATGCCCGGTGGGGTTCTCTCTCCCATTCTTGGGTGAGTGAGGGACAGAGAGCCTGGAAGAACACATCCTAGCAGGGTAGCTGATCCTCCCCCATGCCCTGGAACCCAGTTTCATGTCTACTTGGAATATGTTAAAACTCATTGTACAATAGCATACTGCCTCTCAAAATGAAGCGAATGGAAAGTAACAATCACCATATGCTTATTAATTGCCAGATGTGCATGCTTTAAGTCATGCTATTCTCAATAAAGATGTATTTTCTGTGATGCTGAGCCCCTGGAATGCTAAAATGTCACCTTGCCAATCAGACGCATCTACCCACAACATTTCTGTAGTGGGTGAATGCCCAAGAAATCACAGATGGCTTGACAACAATTTTTTTTCCTAACAATGATGCAAAATCAACATGCATTCATTAGAAACCCTCCTTGAAATTTTGAGTTTTGATCTTTTCCTAGGCTGGTAACATGCAGCAAGATACTCTCTTTCAATGCTGAGCAGTGCAGTTAGCCATGGCTCCCAGTCATCCACGCAATCAAGAGAGTAAACAAATGATACTCTACAGTGTACTGTGTTGTCAGATGGTTTTGTCCAAATGTAGGCTAATGGAAGTGTTCTGAGGCTATTTACTGTAGGCTGTGCTAAACTATGATATGCTATGATGTATGGCAAGCTGGGTGTATAAAATGCATTCTTGACTCACCATAGTCTCCAATTAGGAAAAGTTTATTGAAAAATATGATGGAAAATTGAGGATCATTTGTATCCTGACACTAAAATAGCACTGAGAAACTAATAAGTAGTTGGCATATGAATAATTGAACTCTTTATTATTTTATGTATCAATGTCTCAAAACTCTCCAAATGCAGGACTTGGTAGTAAAAAGTTCAAATCCTAAGAAACATTCCTACTTGCCTCATTTACTTCCCAGTCTGCATTTTAGGACTTTCATGCTCATATCTACTTAAGAAGAGAGGTGACTGAGCTTAAAAGTCTCTGAATCAAATCACCCATTCAGAAGCATGGAATGAATGGGAAGCTGAAACGATAGCTTTCTCTAAGACGAGGGAGTGTAAAATGTTGAGGAAGAGTGGCCTCCTCCTCCTAATGAAATGTGACTCTCAGTAGATGTACTGGGTTTTGAATCATGAGACCCATACTTTCTTTTCCCATGAGCCAAAGCAGCATTGATTTAAAATAGATGTAGAATCGTCCTGTGTTCCCAACTGTCACTGCATGAAGCAGGCTTCACTAATTGCCTTTTGCTTCCCTATCATCTTTTACCATGAACAGAAGCATGCATTTCTGGATCCTTTCTGTTTGAAGATCTCCAATCCCACCACCGCCAGCTTCATTTAACAGAGCAAAGAAGGAGTGCTGAACATACATGCAAGATTACTAATAGGAATAATCTGAGTATTCTGAGGCTGCTGACACAGCTTTCACCAATGAAGCAATCTGTTTAGTTTAGTCACTTCTCCTATGAGAACTGATAAGAACAGTTAAATTTCCACTTATGCTCATGTTGTGCCTAGAAATGACCTGATTAAAGGACTCTCATTATGGGGTATGTATGGGTGGTCCCCAAAAGCTGCTTTCAAAATCTCTATGCTTAAAAAAAAGTCTTATTTCCTTAGAAAACTCCTAGACACCTGTGCTTCTATGGAAACTTTTGGAATAGACCCATACAGAGAAATTCCAAAAATAAAATAAGAAAAGAGAAAGAAAAAAAAAGTAGAAAACCTGTGAAACACCTGGTTTTGGCAGATTTTTCCCTCACCAGAGGCGCCAGGTTTCAGTGCCATCTGTTAGGCAGCCATGTTCTGCTCGTCCTTCTCCGGGTATGTTCCCCTGTGGGCTGCACAGGATCCGGCTGGCAGCAGATTGCAGCCGACCCCATTCCTGGAGCTTCCCTGGGATTTGTAGCCCTGCAGCCTGCCGGGCAGAGGTTATCCCTCCAATGTGGTCCGTCTGTAGGCTCTCCTTTTGACCTTCCCAAATGATATTTAAAGCAGCAATTAGAATGACTCCCCAGTGCCCAGGCTATTTCAAACCTTTTAAATCTTTGAATACATTGCTTTAACATGTTGACCTTTCTCAGTACCCAGTGAATCTAGGCCAAAAAAACAAATAAATAAACTACTTTGGCTTGTAACCTAAGGGGAAATTGCCATCTTGGTACTCTTCCTAGAGCTCCTGCATATCCCTGTCTTTCAGCTGCCAACGTATCATAGGAAAATAGCCTGTCATTGAAATGCACAGCTGTATATTGCTTCACACAATGGTTTCTGTTTCTTTTGTGTTCAATGATAATTCCAAACATCTACTGAATTACAACTGTTCTATTTCATACAAATATGTTCTCTGCTTAAGCAATTACTAATATCGTTTATTTTATTATTTATTTATTTATTTATTTTGAGACAGGGTCTTACACTGTCGCCAAGGCTGTAGTGCAGTGGTGCGATCTCAGCTCACTGCAACATTTGCCTCCCAGATTCAGGTGATTCTCCTGCCTCAGTCTCAGGAGTAGCTGGAATTACTGGCTCCTGCCACCACGACCAGCTAAGTTTTTGTATTTTTAGTAGAGACTGGGTTTTACTGTGTTGGCCAGACTGGTCTCGAACGCCTGACCTTGTGATCCATCCACCTCAGTCTCCTAAAGTGCTAGGATTACAGGATTGAGCCACTGTGCCTAGCCTAATATCCAGTTGTTGTTGTTGTTGTTTTTTAATGAAATCTCATTTTAAAAAATGTGGAATAAAAGGCCATTCTAGAAAATATTAACGTTTTCTGATACATGACAATGGAAAAAGCTCTGTTTAATTTTCCTCCCATAATTTCAGAGTCCTTTGGTCTATCTTTTGTTGGTACAATCTTTCCGTGTGATGGTCTCTTCTGACAGCCTTGGTTTTTGTTTGACTTCAGAAAAGACAAGGGCTTTGTTGCAAATCCAGTCCACCAAACATATATGATTACTGCATATTTTACAGAATCTTTTGGAGGGAAGTGAAGAAAATAGTTTACATTTTACATCACACAGCAATAATTACTTTATTAAATAATTTAATTATTATAAATTGTCACCATGAGACATTTCTGTTCTGCCCAAAGTTTTGTGTCTCTACATGGGTCTGATTTTATATTCTAGCTTGCTTTCTTCTTTATGTACACCTATAATGTACATAAATGACCTATGTATTTCCTCACACTGGCTTCTCAAATCTTGCATCATTTCACCTATTGTACTTTCACAAAACAATGGAGCCTCCAATTATTGGGATATATTCTCCTGGGAAGGCAATGGAGACTAGAAATAACTGCTTTTGTCTTCATCTAATTCTTTTTTATTATTTATTTTTCATTGTGCTGACATACCTTCTAGCAAATTCAGACAGAAATAAGCCTGTCTAAGGGAACAAAATTGGTGCAAACTGTGACAGGATGGTCCCTGAGCTATATAAAATTCATACTTTCAAGAGATAAATTCTAACTATATGCTCTGCACTGGAGTATCGTCTCCCAACAAAACATTTTTAAAGGAGCTTTAGCACATTTACATATTGTTTATGAGGCAATTTAAAAAGAAGATGACAAACAAGAGTAACCCCATATTTCTTTGTAGTTTTCTTATGATTATTAGTAGTTGACACTTCTTGCTTGCAATGATTTGTTAATATTTTCAATTTCTTGGTTTTATATCCTAATATTCATTTATAAATTCATATTCTAAAAGTTATCCTAAGAAAGTATCCTGGAGAATCTAAACATAAAATGAATAATTCAAGCTTTTGATGCAGGAAAAACATGTTCAGATTGGTTTTTTTTTAACTTAAAATAACAATGGTTTTTATTCCAATGGATTGACAGTTTTCAAAGAAAACAGGAGCTACTTAGCTATTACTCATATAGTTCATGCTAAGCATGAGAAACAAGGAGTTCTGTTTATGCTGACATTATTTGGATGGAAGCTGCCGTGTGTCATAAGATGCCATGTCCTCCTCTTTTTATCAATCTATTCACTAACCTCCTTGTTTAGCTGCACAGCCTATGCATAGCATGACTCACGTTGGGATCCACTGGAGTTGTGTCCCTTAAGATTGGAAATGGGGCATCCTTACTGCTATGTTATCTTTTCCTACCTGATAATCGGTACATTCTGTTTTGAAGAATTAATGCTTGAAAGTGACATTAAAAATTCCAAATGTATAGGTATTTATATATAAAAAATAAAATTGTTAACTACATTTAACAAAATCAAAATACAATGAATTTTATTTTCAGCCTGTCTGTTTTAATCCTCTTATCAAACAAAGTGACTGGCACTATTCTGGCTGGGCTGAGTTTTATAAGATTTTGACTGGCAAATAAATTGTCTTTTTTAAAAAAAAAAAAAAAAAGAAAAGAAATCTAGGTGTTAATGGTTGATACTTCCTGAGTATTTATTTATTGTGGGCTGGACACTGCTTCACTTATTTTCCATGTAAGAAGTCTTTTATTCCTCACAACAACCCAATTAGTTGGGTGTAATTATTATCACCACTTCACAGGTTAAAAGAAAAACTGAGGCACAAAGAAATTAAACATTTTTGTCAAACAACTAAAAAGTGTTAGAATCAGAATTTTCACACAGGCTGAATCCAGAATCTGAGTCTTTTGCCATGTGCTATAATTAGAAAATATTTGGGGTCCAGAGTGAGTGAAGCTTAGAGATCACAAAATGTCACCAAACAGATGAGTACTAGAAGCTAGATTATAAAGCTTCACATTTTATTTCCCACTTTCCTTTCCAAAAGATATCCATTTGCCCAAAGCAGAAACCTAAGAATCATGATTTTTTTTTCTCTCACTGATATGGTTTGGATGTTTGTCCCCTCTAAATCTCATGTTGAAGTGTAATCCTCAATGTTGGAGGTGTGGGGTCTGGTGGGAGGTGTTTGTGTCATGGGGGTGGGTTGCTCATGAATGCTTTGGTGCTGCCCTTGGAATAATGAGGAGTTCTTTCTCTGAGTTCACATGAGATCTGGTTGTTTAAAACAACATGTCACCTTTCTCCCTCTTTCTCCTTTCTCCCTCTCTTGCCCTGTCATATGCTGATATGATTTGACTATGTCCCTACCCAGATCTCATCTTGAATATCCACATGTTGTGGGAGGGACCTGGTGGGAGGTAACTGAATCATGGGTGCAGGTTTTTCCTGTGCTGTACTAGCTATAGTAAGTCTCATGAGATCTGAACAGCTTTAAAATAGGGAACGTCTCTGCACAAGTTCTTTTGTCTGCAACCATGTGAGACATGCCTTTTATCTTCCACCATGATTGTAAGGCCCCCTCAGCCACAGGGAACTGTAAGTCCAGTAAAAATTTCTTGGGTAAATTGCCCAGTCTTGGGTATGTCTTTATCAGGAGTGTGAAAATGGACTACTACAGTAAATTGGCACCAGTAGAATGGGGCATTGCTGAAAAGATACCCAAAAATATGGAAAAGACTTTGGAACTGTGTAATAGGCAGGGCTGGAACAGTTTGGAGGGCTCAGAAAAAGGAAAAGGGAAAAGGAAAATGTGGGAACATTTGGAACTTCCTAGAGACTTATTGAATGGCTTTGACAAAAATGCTGATAGTGATATGAACAATAAGGTCCAGGCTGAGGCAGTCTTAGATGAGGAACTTGTTGGAAATATAGAAAAGGTAACTCTTGTTATGGTTTAGCAAAGAGACTGGCAGCATTTTTCCCCTGCCCTAGAGATTTGTGGAACTTTGACCTTGAGAGAGATATTTTAGGGTATTTGGTGGAAGAAACTTCTAAGTAGCAAAGCATTCAAGAGGTGAGTTGAGTACTGTTAAAGGCACTCAATTTCATAAGGGAAGCAGAGCATAAAAATTTGGAAAATTTGCAGCCTGACAATGTGATAGAAAAGAAAATCCCATTTTCTGAGGAGAAATTTAAGCCAGTTGCATAAATTTGCATAAGTAATGAGGAGCTGAATGTTAATCTCCAGGACAATGGGGAAAAATGTCTCCAGGGCATGTCAGCCATCTCTACAAGAACCCCTTCCATCACAGGCCCAGAGGTTTAGGAGGAAAAAATGGTTTCATAGGCTGGGCTCAGGGTCCTTCTGCTGTATGAAGCATAGGGACTAGCTACCCTGTATCCCAGACATTCCTGCCATGAATTAAAAGAGCCAAGGTACAGCTTTGTCTGTTGCTTTAGAGGGTACAAGCCCTAAGCCTTGGCAGCTTCCACATAGTGTTGAGCCTGCAGGTGCACAGAAGTCAAGAATTGAGGTTTGGGAACCTCCACCTAGATTTCAGAAGATGTATGGAAATGACTGGATGCCCAGGCAGAAGTTTGTTGCAAGGGTGGGTCCCTCATGGAGAAACTCTGCTAAGGCAATGCAGAAGGAAAATGTGGGGTAGGCACTCCCACACAGAGTCCTTAGTGGGGTACCATCTAGTGGAGCTGTGAGAAGAGGGCCACTATCCTCCAGACCCCAGAATGATAGATCCACCTGACAGCTTGCACGATGTACCTGGAAAAGTCACAGACAGTGCCAGCCTGTGAAAGCAGCCAGGAGGGAGGCTGTACCTGCAAAGCCACAGGGGTGGAGCTGCCCAAGACCACAGAAACCCACCTGTTGCATCAGCTTGACTTGGATGTGAGACATGGGGTGAAAGGGAATCATTTTGGAACTTTAAGATTTGACCGCCCTGCTGGATTTTGGACTTGCATAGTGCCTGTAACCCCTTGGTTTTGGTCAATTTCTCCCATTCGGAATGGCTGTATTTATCTAATGCCTATACCCTCATTGTATCTAGGAAGTAACTAACTTGCTTTTGATTTTACAGGCTCATAGGTTGAAAGGACTTGCATTGTCTTGGATCAGACTGGACCATGGACTGTTGAATTAATGCTGAAATGAGGTAAGCTGTTGGAAGACTGTTGAGAAAGCATTACTAGTTTTGAAATGTGAGGACATGAGATTTGAAAGGGGCTAGGAGTGGAATGATATACTTTGGCTGTGTCTGTACCCAAATCTCATCTTGAATTTCCACATACTGTGGGAGGGACCTCGTGGGAGGTAATTGAATCATGGGGCACATCTTTCCCATGCTGTTCTTGTGATAGTGAATAAGCAACCTCTGCTTCCTGGCTTCAAGTGATTTTCATGCCTCAGCCACCCAAGTAGCTGGGATTACAGGCATGTGCCACCATACCCAGCTAAGTTTTGTACTTCTTTTTTTTTTCAGTAGAGAGGGATTTCGCCATGTTGGCCAGGCTGGTCTTGAACTCCTGACCTCAAGTGATTTGCCTGCGTTGGCCTTCCAAAGTGCTGGGACTACAGGTGTGAGCCACTGTGTCCAGCTAATTTTTGTATTTTTGATTTGTTCTGTTTTATTATTATTATTTTTATTATTATTATAAGAGATGGGTTTTTGCCATGTTCACCAGGCTGGTCTCAAACTCCTGACCTCAAGTGATCTTCCAGCATTGGACTCCCAAAGTGTTAGGATTACAGGTGTGAGCCAGTGTGTCCAGCCAGTCTTGAATCTCTTTATTCTTATTCTTGCCTTAAGCATCTCTTAAGTCCTAGGAAGCTATAATATAAAAGGAGTTGGACTTGATGTTTAAATTGGAACCAGAAATTGAACCTATACTTGAGTGATAATGTCCAACCTCTTCTCATTTGCCAGAGACTCTTTACAAACTTGATTCCACCCTACATTTCTAACTCTGTCTTTTCCTCTCTTAGGAAGGGACAGTCTTGGCTCAGGCAGTAAAATTTGTATGTGGTGATGAATTAAAGCAGCTGTGGCAAAGCTTTACATATGCTAAAACCATGAAAATGTATGGATCCTAGAAAGAAGCCAGATAATAACCAAAGACAGAAGTCTTCTTGGGTGGTGAAAACCAAGAATCCAGAAGCAGGTAAGTGAATCAAATTTATGCAGAAAACATGCATGCTCATAACTGGTGGAGAGATGTGGAAGGAAGGGCAGATTGCCTACAGAAGGAAATGAAGCGCAAATCAACTTGACTGCTACCCTACTTCTCCGATTCAATCCTACCATTCACTCATCATGCACATTTCTTCAACTATGCATAAAATGCTCCCATTTACCCATTCTAAATTCCATTCCTAGAATAACTTACAGTTTCTGTTCATATAAACCATTTTTAAGACACACCCGACCCCTGTGTCATGAGGCCTTCTCCAGTAGGAATCCTGTCAGCCTCCCTTTTCCCGGAACACTTTTGCAGTACTTAATATTACATATCTTAATGATTCATTTCTTTGACTTTTTTGAAGTAGATTTTTACTTCCACCAAACTTTAGGTTTCTTGACAGTCATTTATGAATGAAGAAGAAGAATTTGCTTATTTCTCCATCTTCTTCTTGCTTTTTGTTTGTTTGTTTGTTTGAGGCAAGGTGCTAATCTAATGGACTCAGGTTATTTTCTAGAGTATGCGGTGATGATAAATTAAAGGGTACCGCCACTGAGTTTTTCTTCTTCTATTTACTTAGGCTGGGTTTCACTTTTGAAGCAGAGAGTGAGATGAAAATAATATATAAGTATTTCATGTGAGAATATGTTTCCACAGATTAGGGGTGAGGTACAGGGAGGAGAGTAACTGGGAGGAAAAAAACCCCGCCAATTTGGAGAAATGCATTATCAACTTGTCTGACAGCATGAATGACTAGTTCTTGATCCAGTGTACCTTTCTGCAGAATTCTATGAAGTGGACCTCAAATTGTCTCCCTCGGGGAAGAGAAGAGAAAGCATTTATCCAGTGATTTCCATCCTCCATTCGTCAAGGTAATCACATGAATATTAACTTTCACAAACTTTCACGTGAGTTCTGAGCAGTTTAGGCAGACATTCCACTAAGCCAGTGCAAAATAAACCCGGTGAGAAACAGTGTGAGGAGCCCTAGGTTACATGTAAAAGTTACATGATTTGAACCCGAGGTAAAGGTACTGACAATTTGCACTTGTGTAAAATTGATCCAAGCTTTGGAGCTGTTCCCTGCAGCAGTGGCTGGAAAAAGAAGGGGGGAAAAGGAGATTTAAAGTGGTGTAAAAGAGAATCTTATTATACTGCATAAAATTATTTTTGTAAAAGGACACAGGTCCTACCTCTGAGCAATTCCAAAAAGCTTTTTTTGTTTAACTTTTGCTTTGTATCTCCACTATGTCAAATTTACAAAGGAATGCCTTGCCTAAATCCTTGCAACACTGCTCTTTAGTCTTCGTGTTTTTATCCATTGAGTATATCACAACTCGGTCATGTCTTTGACTTGTTGCCTGTTTTGTGGTAATATTAAAGTTTGGTTGTAGGGAGAAAATGAAGCTTCACCTAGTCTTTGTATATAAGTCACAAATTTTAGAAAGTTGTGCATTTATGATTACCAATATTAAGCTAAAAATAGTATAGCAATTTATTTTCTATTTACCCTATGGTATGTATATATTTCCCTTGAACAGTTAATAGAAAAGGGTGCCAGGCTCAAGAAAAAACATGTTATTACTGACCCCTGCAGGTGGTACTGTTGAGCAGTGCTTCAAAACCTATTATGATTTTAGTTTATTAAAAGTTTTTTTTTAATACATAAGACTGACCACAACTTTTCTCTCATTAAAAAACCCTATCATTCTATCTCTCTCTGTTTCCCTCTCATACAGATATATACATCCCCCTACACACACACACACACACACACACACACACACACACACACACGACAAGTTGAGGAAAGACAAAAGCCTGAATTTAAGAATTGATTTTGGAGGTAGAAACTTCTGGTTCAATAACATTGGCAGAAAAGAAAGAATTAAAGTTCCATCTTTATTTATTTATTCCCTTTTTTGGGAAGGAATAGTGATGATGAATATATACCATGTTACATAAATAATATTCTAAAAATCATATGTCAAGAAAATTTAGTGTTATAAATAAATAAAATTTGTGATAAAATTAAATGGCTGATAAAAAGAATACTTATTAAGATATATTTTGGCAAAATTGAGCTGCATAAAAAATTAGCCTGGGTTTCTTAAAAACTTCAGTCTTTTTAGCTGTATGCAATTTCTCTATTTACAGAAGAAACAAAGGACACCATTTTTGCAAGATAACCATATAAGACTTTAGCTTGGGAACTGCAATTACTATTTATTCCCCTAGATAAAAGGCATTTAATGCCCAAATTGTGCTAATGAGTTTTGTTTACAATACTGTTAATTTTTGGGAAATGACATGATCAGAAATGTACATTTGAAATCATTGAAGCAATGCATAGACTCTAGAGAAAGAGAGTGTCACCTAGATTTTTGTGGAGCTCTATTTGAAAACTAATGTCTAATTCAATAAATTGCCTTGAGATAACCAGCCATCAAGGAAGATAAAATATTTAGAAGATTGTTTCCTTCTTTAGCCCTGAAAGCAAAATAAATTACAGATGGGTTAAATAATTGAATTTAAAAATCCCTGCAGGAATAAATAGTGCTGTTGGCTGAAGTAAAGGTTAGTGAACTCTAAAACGTCAATAGACATTGTTCAAAGTGAAGAACAGAGAGTGGAAAAATATTGAAGAGAAGTGATTAAAGCCTCCAGGACCTGTTGAAGTACAGCAAATGGCCTAATATACATGCAATTGGAATTCCGTAAGAAAAAGAGAATAAAAATCAAGCATATAATGGGTAAAAATTTTCCAAATATTATTTTAAAAACACATTGATTTAGAGGTCCAAGAAGTTTAGCTAAACCTAAGCACAATAAGAACAAAGAAATCCAAACCCAGATATAAAAGACTTTTTTAGATATATAATACAATGTTTGAAAGCAGATATGTGTGAATTCTGTCTCATGCATTGATACTGACATATATTCACCAAAATAAATCATATTTTTGCTCCTAAAATAGATTTCAATACATTTTGAAATACTTAAATCTTACAGCATATATAATTAGACTAAAATTGCAAATTAGAAATTAATAACTGAAAGGTATCTGGTAAAATTCCACTATTAGTTTCCTATTGCTTCTGTAAAACAAATTATCATAAACTTGCTTTAAAAACAGCAAATAATTTTCATACAATTCTGTAGGTCAGAAATACAAAATGAGTCTTATGAGTATAAAATCAAGGTGTTGATAAGGCTGGCTTCTTCTGGAGACTCCAGACAAAGAAACTATTGTCTCTTATACCAGCTAGTGGCTGCTAGCATCCCTCAGCTTGTGGCCACATCACTCAAAAATCTATTTCTGTTGTCTCATTGTCTTCTTTTAAGTATTCAAGTCTCCCTTTGTTTTCGTTTTATAAAACCGTTGAGATTACAGTTAGAATATACCCAGGTAATACTGGATAACCTTCCCATCTAAAACCCTTAATTTTATACTTACAAGGTCTTTTTTGCCATGTAAGGTAACATTCACAGTTTCCAGGGATTATTATGCAGATATCATTGGGGGCTATTCAGCCTAAAATATTTCTCAAATATTTGCAAATTTCAGACACATTAAGTAATCTATGCATCAAAGGAGAAGTCATAAGAAAAGTGAGAAAAATATTTTAAGCCAAAATAAAATTTAAAAACTTATAAAAATTAGTAGAATGACATTAAAGTTGTGCTTTGAGGAAAATTTGTATCCGTAAATGATATTAGGAAAGAAGAACAATTTAAAATCATTTAAGCTTCCATCATGGAAAAATTTTTTTAAAAAGCAAATTAAATCCAAGGTATGTAGATAAATATAAATATTAAAGATGAGAACAAATATTAATGAATGAGAAAAATAAAAGAGAGATAACTAATAAAATCAGAAGTTAGATCTGTAAAAGACTAATAAACTTCTGGTGAGATTAATGGAAAAAGAGAAAGAAGGCAACTGATGAATGACAGGAATGAGAGATGTGATATCACTAGATATTTTATAGGTAATAAAAGTATAATGTTATTGTGAAAAACTTGATGCACATAAATTTGGCAATTTAGCTAAAATTGATACTTCATTTGAGTGACACAAACTACCAAAGATCACTAAAAAAAAGGTAAAAATTATGAATTTTTCTAAATCTATTCAGTAATTAGTAATCAAAACTGTTCCTGTGAAGAGAACTCTAGGTCCAGATGGCTTCACTGGTGAATCTGTCAAACACTGAAGAAATAAAGTCATACACTTTCAGAAAGTAGAAAAGGAGTGATAGACTGGGTGCCGGGGTCATACCTATATTCCCAGCACTTTGGAGGCCATTTGAGCCCAGGAGTTTGTGATCAGCCTGGGAAACATAGTGAGACCCTGTCTCTGCTATGCAGCTTCCTATAGAGACAGGGTCTAATATGTGTATATGCATATATATATGTCCCTATCAACTCAAGTTTTTAATTAACCATCTTCATATTTGTGTGGAGACATGTCTCTTTGCCACTCTAGCTTTGCCACTTATATTAATTTCACAACTCTTCTTTCTAGAATTAAGATCTGCCATCTGACTTCTATTATTATTCTATCATCCCCTTGCTCTCCATGAACTTAATTCTGAAATGTTAACTCCTGCTGTGATCTCTGACCTGTAGAGGAGAGAAAGCTTTTCTAACTACTATTCCCCACTATTTGTACATTCCTCATTTCTCTGATAAAAGTATCCATTTTTTGTCAGTTTATGGGTGTTCTGGCCTTACGTAATATGGTTTAATCTTGCAAACTAACTTTTTGATCTGTTTGTGTCCTTCCTCCCAATCTACTTTAACAATTTCAGCATTTGTAAGTCACTTAATGTAGGCCATCTCTTTCACCAAGTATTCTAAGGGCTATCCTAGCAAAGTATTAGCACTGTCTCCTGTAGTCTTTCGTGTAATATGCATTATATTCCACTCACTTGATCCAGCACCCTCAGTATCCAGTTTAATTGTACATATCTTAGTTCATGACAGTGAATTTAAGCTAGATCCTGCAGTTCTATATAGGATATAAGTCCTGTCCCCTTTCCCTTAGAAAGCCAACATTTTCTTAATAAGTTCTGTTGTGAAATAGTTATAGATCTGGTGACCAGGAGAGCAGTTGGGGACAATCATGTTTTGTTTTATAAGGCAGAGGACTTTTCATTAACTTCAAGCAATGATAAGCAATAGTCTCTCACAAGAAGGAATATGCCACTTCTATGCATCCAGATAGTTAAGGGGATTCTGGAGCTTCAGTATTTTCAAGTGCATTATTGCAAATGCCCCCATTTCACACCCCAGAGTCCTTTTCTTTACTAATCATGGCTTTAATCTTAGCATAGCAGACCTGGCTGCATTGAGATGTTAACCTTCTCTGGAGTTCTAATACTCTCATAATTAAATACTGGGCTACTGGGCATGTTCTACTTTTTCTGTCTTTTGGCTGGAGGAGATTGGAGTCTGTTTATATACTCACAATAAATTATGCTGACATGTTTATGATGCAGGCTGCCCTCAGAAGGAGCAGGGGCCACACCTTGGCAATCCCCAGAACTAGCTTACAGTTTTCACTATTAAATCAATTTGGAATTTTTCTATATTTGTTGACATCGTAATTTAATTATCTAAATACTCATAAATAAATCTTGCTAAATATGTGCAAGATCTCTATATGCAAAACTAAAAATGCAGGCAGACCGTGTTTCTGTTGCTGTTTCTATTCCAGACCACCACAAAAAAGTGAATATTGCAATAAAGTGAGTAACAATATGTTTTGCTTCCTCGTGCATATAAAACTAATATTTATAATATACTGTGGTCTATTAAGTGTGCAATAGCACTATGTCTAAAATACAATGTATACATTGATTAAAAATATTTTATTGCTAAAAAATGCTAATGATCAGTTAGGCCTTCAGTGAGTCATAATTCTTTTGCTGGTGGAGGGTTTTTTTTTTTTTTTTTTTTTTTTTTTTTGAGATGGAGTTTCACTCATGTTACCCAGGCTGGAGTGCAATGGCGCGATCTCGGCTCACCGCCATCTCCGCCTCCTGGGTTCAGGCAATTCGCCAGCCTCAGCCTCCTGAGTAGCCGGGATTACAGGCGCGCGCCACCATGCCCAACTGATTTTTTGTATTTTTAGTAGAGACAGGGTTTCACCATGTTGACCAGGATGGTCTCGATCTCTTGACCTCGTGATCTGGTGGAGGGTTTTGACTCCGTACTGATGGCTGCTGACTGAGCAGGGTGGTGGTTGCTGAAGGTTCAAATGATTGTGGCAATTTTTTAAAATAAGACAACAATGAGGTTTGCTACATCAATTGACTGTTCCTTCATGAAGGATTTCTCTATAGCATACAATGCCAGTTGATAGCACTTCACTCACAGTGGAACTTCTTTCAAAATTAGAGACAATCATCTCAAATCCTGAAAAGGCTTTATTGACCAAGTTGATGTAATATTCTAAATCTTTTGTTGACATTTCAACAATGTTCACATCATCTTTTCCAGGAGTAGTTTTCATCTCAAGAAACTTCTTTCGTTACTCTTTCATAAGAAGCAACTCCTCATCTGTTCAAGTTTATCATTAGATTGTAGCAATTTAGTTGCGTCTTTGGGCTTCACTTCTAATTCTAGATCTCTTGCTATTTCTATCATATCTTCAATAACTTCCTCCACTGAACTTTTGAACCCTTCAAAGTCATCTATGAGGGTTGGAATCAACTTCTTCCAAATACCTGTGAATGTTGATATTTTGACCTCCTCCTATGAATCATCAAAGTTCTTAATGCCATTTGAAATGGTGAACTCTTTCCAGAATGTTTTCAACTTACTTTGCCCAGATCCATCAGAGGAATCACTATGGCAGCTATATAGGCTTATACATTTTTTTCTCAAATAATAAGACTTGAAAATTAAAAATTACTCCTTGACCCATGAGCTACAGAATGGATGTCATGTTCGCAGGCATGAAAACAGCGTTCATCTCCTTGTACATCTCCATCAGAGCTCTTGGGTGACAAAGTACGTTGTCAATGAGATACAGTAATATTTATTTTTCTGAGCAATAGGTCTCAACAGTGGCTTTAATATATTCAGTGAACCACACTGTAAACATGTGCTATCATCCAGGCTTACAGAGCACAGGGAGAGTAGATTCAGCATAATTCTTAAGAGCCCTAAAATTTTTTGAATGGACAATAAGCATTGGCTTCAACTTAGCATCAGCACTGCATTAGCCCCTAACAAGACAGTCAGCCTTTCCTTTGAAGCTTTGAAGGCAAGCATTGACTTTCTGGCTATGAAAGTACTAGATGTATCTTCTTCCAAAATAAGATTGTTTCATCTACATTGAAAATATGTTGTTTAGCGTTGCCACTTCCATCACTGATCTTAGCTAAATTTTCTAAATAACTTGCTGTAGCTTCTTCATCAGCACTTGCTGCTCCACTTTGTACTTTTATGTTAATGGAGGTAGCTTCTTTCCTTAAGCATCATTAACTGAACTCTTCTAGCTTCAGTTTTTTCTTCTGACACTCTCTCACCTTTCTCAGACTTCATGGAATCAGAGAGAGCTTGGACCTTGCTCTGGATTGGGCTTTGGCTAAAGGGGATGCTATGAATAGTTTGATCTTCTATCTAGAACACTACAACTTGCTTCATATGAGCAATAGGGCTATTTCATTTTCTTGTCATTAAACGTGCTACTGTGATTTTGTCATTAAACGTGCTACTGCAGTAGCACTTTTAATTCTTTTTGAGTACTTTTTTTTAATTAGCAACTTGGAGAACTGTTTGGCACCAGAGGCTTAGCTTTCATCCTATCTTGGCTTTTTAGGTATGCCTGCCTCACTAAGCTTAATTATCTCTTGCTGTTGACTTGAAGTGAAAGACCTGCACCTCTCCCTTTCTCCTGAATACCCAAAGGCCACTGTAGAGTTGTTAATTGGGGTAATATCAATGTTATCATGTCTCAGGTAATATGGAGTCCTGAGGAGAGGGAGAGAGATGAGGAAAGGGCTGGTCAGTGAAGCAGTCAGAACATATATAACCTTTAGCAATTAATTTCACCATTTTACATGGGTACCATTTGTGGTGCCCCAAAATAATTACAATCAACCCTTGAACAATGCAGGCTTTAGGAGTATTAACCCCCTGCACAGCTGAAGATTTATGTATAACTTTTGACTCCCAAAAACTTAACTAATAGCTTAGTATTGACTAAAAGCCTTACTGATAACATAAACAGTTATCCAGTTTGTATTTTGTATGTTATATATGTTATATACTGTGTTCTTGCAATAAAGCAAGAAAAAAGTGTTATTAAGAAAATCACAAAAAAGAGAAAATACATTTACTATTTATTTATTTATTTTTTATTTTTTTATTTTATTTTTTTTTGCGACGGAGTTTCGCTCTTGTTACCCAGGCTGGAGTGCAATGGCGCAATCTCGGCTCACCGCAACCTCCGCCTCCCGGGTTCAGGCAATTCTCCTGCCCCAGCCTCCTGTACATTTACTATTTATTATGTGGAGGTGGATCTTTATAACAGTCTTCATCTTCATTGCCTTGACATTGAGTAGGCTGTTAAGAAGACAGAGGAGAAATTAGTCTTGCTGTCTCAGAAGTGGCAGTGGCAGAGGAAAATCCATGTATAAGTATACCCTTACAGTTCAAGAACTCTGTGTTATTCAAGGGTAAACTGTACAATAGAAATATCAAAGATCAATAATCACAGATCACCATAACCAATATAATAATGAAAAGGTTTGAACTATTGCAAGAATTACCAAAATGTGACACATAGACACAAAGTGAACAACACACGCTTTTAGATAAATGGTGCCCATACACTTGCATGAAGTAGAGTTGCCACACAGCTTCAGTTTATAATAAACACACTATCTGCAAAGGGCAATAAAGTGAAACAAAATAAAAAGAGATATGGCTGTATACTATTGAGAAAAAATAGGGAGGATACTTTAGATTTATATCCCAGAATCTAAAATAAATACTTTCCAAAGAAGACATTTAAATAGCTAAAATCATATGAAAAACATGTAAGGAGGGAAATCAAGGGGGATCCTGGGGTGCTGGCTGTATTTTATTCTTGGTTACTTGAAGGAGTTTTGGCAATAATTTATTGAATTGGACATTTTTATTTTGTTTGCTTTTTTGCCTTTTTTATACTTCACAATGAAAAGGCAAGAAAAAGCAAAATGGCATGTTATGATTGTGGGTAATAATTTGATTGAAATAGATTGCAACTGCCTCAGGAACACAGCTTGCTGGTAAGTGTTGGTTACAGTTAGACTTTAACATGGTAATTGTAATGAATGCTTAATGCACCCCATCATTTGGAGCTGATCTACAGCATAGCAAATAGCACACTGGATTGGTAAAGAAAAATCCCTGTTTCCTGTGTGAGACTTGCAGTATCCCTCCAGTAGCCACTATTGGGAAAACCTAACATCAAGCAAACTGGAAAAGGAAAAATGTTTAAGGGTCCAATTCCAATATCGAAGAACAAGGCAAAGAAAGGTTGATTTAGAACAAATACATTTATAACAATAAATTTATATTACAGTTAATACATCATGTACACTTGAAAATGTGCATTTTACAGGTATTGAGTATAATTTTTTAAATTTAATTTAGCTTGAGTGATTGAAAATGTGATGGTTAATTTTATGTATCAACTTGACTGGGCCATGGGGGGTACCCAGATGTTTGGTTAAACTTCATGGGTGTATCTCTGAGGGTGGCCTCTGGGTGATTAACATTTGAATAGCTAGACTGATTAAGAAGATTTTCCTCCTTAATGTGGGTGGCCATCATTCACTCAACTGAAGACCTGAATAGAACAAAACAGCTAAGTAAGAGAGTTCACCTACTGACTGTTTGGGCTAAGACATCCCTTTTTTTTAGGCCATTGGAGTGAAATTGACGCCATTGGCTCTCCTGATTCTCAGGCTTTCAAACTCAGACTGGAACTACACCTCTGGCTCTCCTAGGTTTTCAGCCTGTCAACTACAGATCTTGGGACTTCTCAGCCTACATAATCCCATGAGGCAATTCCTTATAGTACATCTAATTTTATATATCTATATCTACATCTATATCTTATTGCTTCATTTTCTCTGAGGAACCCAAATACAAATAATGTTGTTCAACATTCTAAATACTTACAGATTTTTTTGTCTTCTTTTTATTTCATTTCTTGCATCAACTTTTGAAATTATCGTATCATAATTATGAAACCCTTTATGTCTTTCTCTTCACTTATGCTCTTCAACTTTTCACGTAACTTGAAGTTGTGTTATGAGGTACTTATATATTTAGGATAATTTTCACTTTGAATCGACTTTTAACATTATTAAAGATTTCTTTTTATTTCTAATAATAGTCTTGGTCATGCAGGCAACATTTTACTTTTTATAGTATTAATACAATTAACTACGACTCCAGCTTTCTTTTGATTTGTGATTGTGTGACTATTTTTTTTTTACCATGCTTTTGCTTTTAATCTTTTTGTCTTTGTTTTTAATGTGCATTTTTTGAAAATTGTTTTTTAATCTGTTTGTGTAGCTAAGATAATAACTCTTGCTTTTTAATGAAATATTTAGCCCACTTTCATTTAATGTGATGGTTGATAAGCTTAATCTACCATTTTTTGTTGTTTCTGTTTGTCACATGTGTTGTTGTTGCTTGTTATGTGTCATTTTTTTTCCTCAGTCTTTTAGAATAAGTATTGTTTTTGTATTTCTGTTTATCTCATCTATATTCTTTGTTTTCTTTTTCAATAGCTGCTCTTTGGTTTGATACATTAATTTCAAAATGTTATAATATACTCTCAAATGATTGTATAGCACTTTACATATAGCCTAACAAACCACAATTTATTTTCATTTTCCTTTTCTATCATATATGCTATTTTTTGCTATACATTTTCATTCTGCATGTGTTACAAACTCCACCACATATTTTTTAACATTTTTGCTTTAAATATTTAATATTTTTATAAAATGAAAATAGAAAATGTGTATATTTATCTACATATTTACCATTTTCAGTATTCTTCACTACTTTGTAGAAGAGGAGGAATACCTGTCTCCTTTTGTTGTTATTTGATTGTTTTAATAGACTTTATTTTTCAGAGAAGTTTTAGTTTCACAGCAAAACTGAACTCAAAGTGCAGAGACTTTCCATATACACTCTGCCCCTACAAATATATAACCTCCTCCATGATCCACATTCTCCATCAGAGTGGTACATTTGTTAAAACTGATAAACCTATGTTGACACATTATTACTTTAGGTCCGTCTTTTATATTAGGGTTCACTCTTGGTGTAGTCCATTCTGTAGGTTTGAACAAATATCTAATGGCATATATCCACCATTGTACAATCATACAGTGTAGTTGCACTACCTTCAAACTTCCCTGTACTGTATTTATTCTTCCCTTTTCCCAGTTCATGGCAACCACTGATCTTTTAACTGTCTTCATAGTTTCACTTTTTCAAGAATATCATATAGTTGGAATCATATAGTACATGACCTTTTCAGACTGGCATCTTTCACTTAGTTATAGATATTTAAGTTCTCTTCATGTCTTTCCATGGCTTGATAAATTATTTATTTTTAGCATTGGATAATATTTCATTGCCTGGATGTACTACAGTTGATTTCTTCATTCACATACTGAAAGATATTTTGTTTCTTTCCAAGTTTTCGCATTTTCAAAAAAAGTTTCTACAACATTGATTTGCAGAGTTTGTTGTTGTTGTTGTTGTTGTTGTTGTTGTTGTTGTTGGTAACATAAACTTTCTGCTCCACTGAATAAGTAACAAGGAGCATGATTACTGGAGCATGATTATATAAATATAATAATAGTATATTTACTTCTGTTAGAAACCACTAAACTGTCTTCCAAAGTGGCTATACCATTTTGCATTCCTACCAACAATAAATGAGAATTCTATTATTCTGTATCCTCAGCTGATCATGTTGTCGGGGTTCTGAATTTTGACCATCTAATAGGTGTATAGTGGTATATCGTTGTTTTAATTTGCATTTTTCTGATGACATATTGTGTAAAGCATTTATGATTTACTTTTTTGCTCTCTGAATATGTCCTTTGGTGAGGTGTGTCTGTTTCAGTCTTTAACCCATTTTTTTAAAATTGAGTTATTAATTTGCTTATTGTAGAGCTTTAAAAGTTCTTCGTAGTTTTAGATAACAGTCATGTATCTGATATGCCTTTTGCAAATATTTTTTCCCACTCTGCAGCTTTACTTTTTGTTCTTTACATGATGCCATTTGCAGAACAAATGTTTTCAATTTTAATCAAGTCTAGATTATCAATCATTCCTTTCATGTATGGTGCCTTTGGTGTTGCATCTAAAAAGTCATTAACAAAGCCACAATTCTGCAGATTTTCTTTTATGTCTTCTTCTAAGAGTTCTATAGTTTGGCATTTTACATTTAGGTTTATGACCCATACTGGCTTAATATTTTTTGTGATATTTTAT
Organism: Cebus imitator; assembly: GCF_001604975.1. Taxonomy (NCBI): domain Eukaryota; kingdom Metazoa; phylum Chordata; class Mammalia; order Primates; family Cebidae; genus Cebus; species Cebus imitator. The sequence continues at coordinate 4,462,217 of NW_016107479.1, read as the reverse complement.
ATCTATATTCATTTTTTTTTTGCATGTGGATGTCCAGTTGTTCCAATACCCTGTGTTGAATAGACTATCTTTGCTATATTGTATTGCCTTTGCTCCTTTGTCAAAAATTATTTGACAATATTAATGTGGTTATGTTTTTGGGCTTTCTGTTCCATTGATCGGCGTAACTTTTTTTACCAGTACCATACTGTCTTGATTATTGTAGCTTTATAATATGTTTTCTGTTATCTGTTTTTTTTTTATGCTCTGGGATTGGCGCAAGGCATGAGGGCTGTTGCGGTCAAAGCACATCGTTGTTTATCTATGATCTCACCTGTGTGGCATGCTGTGACAACTCAACAATTATAAATATTTTAGGCAGATGGTATTGATATTTTAGACTAATGTCTAAAATATCCTAGATTAGTGTTTCACCATAGGTTAGTGTGTTGTGCAAAACATGAGGTAGGGTGAGAACAACTTTTATTATTTACTCGGGTCTCTTGAAGTATATTAAAAGGAATCTAAATCAGAATTCTAGCAATACTTTCTGGATTTCATGGTTCACTTTCCCAGTTATCTTTACATAGTTTCTCTTCAACACTCTCTTAAGCTTATTTTTGCCAAACGGCCTAACCCTCCCTCTGTACGATTTTATTTCTATGGCCCCTATTCACTTGGTTCTTACTATATTTCTCTCCTTTTTTTTCTTTCTTTCAGCTCTTACGTGGATTGACCTTTTTCTGTGGGCTTTTCATTAATTCTGCTTCATAAAGGAGATACAATAATGGTGGGAGGATTCACAGATATTCTCAAAGTCCTCATTCAGAACATCTAGATACATATTGCAAATAATATTTGTTAATGTTAAATTTATTTATTTTGAGAATGCAAACGTGTCCTATCAACTTAAATAATTAGTAACATTTGCTTTTTAAAATATAATAGCAAACACTACATTTCAAGCATAGTATTTTATATCTTTTATTCTAAGTACTTAATTCTAAGTACTTGTATTTTAAGTACTTTATTCTAAGTCATTTTATTAAAAACACTTTATATATTTTAAGTCTTCTTACCAATCCTATAAGGAATGTACTGTAAACACTCTCATTTTATGAATGAGGACACTGACATAGATTAGTGTTTGGTTAACCTGTTCAAGGTCATAAATAAGATTAGTATTTCTGAATAATAATCATATAGAAATGTGGAATCTGAATCCAAGGAGTTTGCCTCCAGGAACTTAGAGTTTAACATACAGCCTCACTCCACCTGTTTTTAGTTATAATAATACTGCCTCATGCCTCAAATGATAAAAATTTGTTAATGCACATTCTTATGAATAATAGATGAAAATTTTTTGCTGAGTTGAATATCATAGTTCAATATAAGAAGAAATATATTTAGCAAGATAATTTTTACTACTCAATATAAACTTCCCTGAAATCCTCTGCTGAAATGCCCTATCTTCTACCTTCGTTGCTTTTGTGCTTACTTGCTTGTTAGAATTCACAGCTGGCGTAATTAGCAAGCAACAAATAAATGACTAAATAATTGTTGAGGGTTTTATATTATCTTATGGGTTTTAAAAAAAAAATCAACAGAAACATGTAACAACACTTGGAAGTATCCCATAATACCTGTCTTTAAGGTCCTTGCAAAAATATTGAATGAATAATACATAATAAAACACATATATGGAGACTGGAATTGAGTCTAGGAACCTACACAAAATAACTATAACTATCAACATAGTTGGGATACAAATTTATAATCTAACTTCTAGGAAGTTACCAAGGAACAATAAACTGGGTAACTATAAAAGGAAAACCTCCTGAAATTTCACTGGAATAGATGTGCTTACCCCTTTTAATTATCACCAAAGGTAAGCATTGTTAAGGTGGGGAGGCTGGTTGCTAATTGGATTTGATGCTGGAATTTATCCCACTTTCCGTTAGAAGACCATCTGGGAAGTTTTCAAAAAACTAAGTCATTGGATTACAAAAATGAGTTATTATTGAAGTTGTGCATTGGAATAATATTCACTCAACCATTGACTTTTAAAATTGATTTTCTAGTATGTGCTATAAACTTTTTTAAACATTGAGGAAAGAGTAGTAAACAAAACATGCAAATCCCTTGCCTTGGTATAGCTTACATTCTGGTGGCGAGATAAAAAGTAAAGCAATGGAAATTTATTACATGATATAAATAATACATAAGGTCAGGGAGTATGCAGTTATTGTGATAAAGGATGCAGTGAGAATGAAGAGCATACCAGGTTCTCAAGGAAAACCTCTCTGTAGGGCAACAATGTTTGAGAGAGACCTGAATGAAGCAATAGACCAAGAGATGATATTATTTGTGGGAAATAGAAGCAAAGGCGGAGGAAAGAGCAAGTTCATATGTCTGATAATGCAGTATGCTTGGGATGTTTGAGGAATTAAAAAGAAACCAATAAGTTCATGGCATATATGACATTGCCAAAGAATGTTTATTGAAATGGAAAAATGTTTGTGATAAATAGCCAAATAAAAAAGAAAATACAAAATCATGTACATAATGTTATATACAAAAATTCCTAGATATGAAAGAAAATAAAACTATAGTACAAGTGTGCTATATACATAGATTTAAAGATATATAGATATATGTAAAGAAATGTGAATATATGTGTGTGTGTGTGTGTGTATACACACACACACACACACACATATATATATATATAAAAGACATACCATGTACCAAATATATTATCAGATTTAATTTAATCACTTGTGTATTTGGCCTTTTCTTTGCTTGCCTTTTTGTATATTATTAATTTTATGTATTGTGAGTGTCTTAAAGTTTATCTAGTGAGCATACTAGAGCTTTATGAGCTTTGTTCTGCTAAGTCATTGAACCTCTGCTTTGATTTTCATAGGTAGCATTTACATGACATCAAAGGCAGAATGAGAAATGGAGTATAGGGATATGAAGCTAAAGTCAATTGGGTGATTAAAAATTATAGAATAAAACAAGCAAATGAATGTACTGGGAGATGTATAAAATAAACAAGTTTAAAACTTAGGAAGCCAAACAAAGAATAGAAAAGGATGTAATGAACCTATTAAAGAATGCTTCTGGGGGCTTAGCAATGAAGAAGAAGTGGTATATAGCATTTTGATGGATACTCAGGCAGAACCTTAACATGATTTCTGGCATTAACTTAATAGCAATACAAAGTTAATGAAGCATTTACCACAAATTTATAATCCGTTTATCATTATATGCTATGTTTAATCAAGGGAATCTTTAAAGATAACTCTCTATAGATTCAAATGGGAAGTGTTTTTCAAAAGGGGGTTACACCTCCAATATTTTAAGGACAATCAAACACATATCCTTTATTCAAGTGCAGAAGCTTGGAATTAAGGAAAAATAAGAAAATCTTTAGCCTTAGCAAAATAAACTTTTTCCAGTCAAGTCAGAAGAAAAAACAGAATGTTTTGACTGTTGATTTGCTTGGCCTGACGCCAATCAGATTTGCATACAAAAGAGATCTCAACTTATACAAATAATCAGGATACCTTTGAGTAAGGATGCTATTCTCCAAAGTGGAATTTTATTTTATAGTACAATTGGAAAACTGGTGGTTAAATGGTCCAAACTCCTTTCTACTTGTGCCATTAGTTTTGTTTATCACCTGAGGCATAGCAATTTTATTATCTGTTAAATGAGGAGAGTGGCACTAGCCTCTATCAAGTAGAGTGGAAACAGTGATGACCATTCAATCCTGGAACATACATCAGTGAAAAATTAGTTTTTTACTAATATAAATCATGCAGTTTTTATGTGGCCACTGTACTTTCCCATATCCAAATATACCTGTAGTCTTTCTTGTAATAAGCATATCCATCTTCATAGCTATTTAGAGGAGATGCATAGAAGAGAAGAAATAAACATTTGGATAGATATATAAACCATGTACATAAATGTTTTCAGTTTTTTTCCACTAGTGTGACTTTTCTTTTTTTGCATTTTATGAATATTATGCTTTATATACCTATCACCTAGTATATTAATAAAACCATCTTAAAGACAGCACAGATGCAGTGTACCTTGAAAAGTGAGTGTGTGTTAACGCACAGATGCTGCCTCATCTCTAGCTATGCTATTTTCATTTGCTCATGGGGTGCGCATCTGTGCGTTCTTGGCTGAATATCATTACTGCAGTGTTGGTATTTACATGTTCAACTCCAGTATCAGAACATGTAATTGCTCTGTTTTCTCCAACAGTGTAGAAAGGTTCCTGCAATTGGAGTCTTATGACTTAGGTTTGCTTCTTTTCCTTTTACTTATTGTGTAACATAGTCTTTCTAGAATTCTGTTCTGTCACCCTTAATATGTGACTGATTATTTAAAGGGTTCTTATGGGATTTAATAACTTGACTACATAGAATCAGTTTTCAAAATATGAAGCATTATCCAAATGCGTTGGTAACTGAAATGTGAAAATTTAAAACTGATTTGCTACTGTGCTCACAGCTTTTTGCTGTGTTAGGTAGGAATAAGAAATAGGAGGTAAGGTTTCTCACAAAATATAGCTAATGGTCTGGTTAGTGAAACTATATTTATACTATAGAAAGAGAAATAATGTACTTGGGAACAATACTGATGAAAAATCATAATTCAAAAGTAAAAGGGAAGTCACTTGATAATTGAAGTTCAATGGACAAATAATCATATGAACAGTAAGTGTGGCAAAAGGCAGTTAAGAGGGAAAACGAGTTTTGTGTTGAGAGGAATGTGAGCTGAAACTTGAGGAACTGGATGGGCAGAGTATATGTGGCGTGAATCCTTCATGCAAAGGAGCTAAATCAAGTGGAGAAAAGAAAAGAAAAGCAAAAAAAGAAAAGATAAGAAAGAAACAAAATATCTTTGATTATATTTCACTAGGGATACTGTATCAGGCTTTTGACCTTTACAATTTGAAATAGAATAAAACACCTGTATGGAATACTTGAAAAATGAATAAAGCTCTAATGAATATCTTCAGGGAGTCTTTCCCCCCCTTTTCGGTAGTTGAATTGCAAAATATCTAAGGAATAGCAGAAGTGGGAGTTGGACTGAGACACAAAACAACACTGTGACAGATAAGCATAAACAAATATGGAAGAAAGATGTCAGCAGAGAAAATTTAATTTGGGGTTGTTGAAATTTCATTCACAGATATAGTTTTAAAAGGTAGCAAACAATTCCTATGAGAATAAAATGTGGGCAGGAGATGGACATAGACAAAATACGGAGGAACAATATTTACTAGATTTTTTAAAAGCTGAAATGCCTGAATCATTGCTACAAACAGCTTTTGGCTTTGCCACAGCATCTAGTCTGAAAGTGTTCACTTTTCTCAGTTCATTACAAAGAGCTAAAATAACTATTTAGGACAACCAAATTCTCTGTTATCTGGCCCAAATTCAGTTTCAGATGATTCAGCAACGCCGGTGTTGATAGAACAGTTACTCATAGCACCTACTATAATGCAAAGTACAGAGTGGCCAAACACGATAAATACTGATGGTGGTGACACCAGACTATGATAAAATGTCCCTTTCTGCTTCTCCTTTTGTTAGCCTTTCTCTGTCCTTCTTATTTCAAGCTTCCCCTCTTTTCCATGCAAGATGTTTAGCAGTGGTCATTTAATCATCTTCCCTCTTCAGTCCTACAGACTGCTATGCTTTATATTTATATTTACAGTTTGATTTGGAACCATATTTTAAAGATTTATTTTCACAGTACATCAAGTTTTAAATAAAACATTCAGCAAAATTTTAAGTTGCATCTCTAATATTCCATTTATATCACTAATTCATTAGTTTTGTCACTGAGATAAATTATACAACTAACTTCTCAAGTTATACAGCTGATGTGAATCCATTTTAATCTTTGAACGTAAATAGCTCTATTAATAGCAGCAGTTTGTTCATAAGAACTGAGTCTATGAGTTAATCTACAATCTTCTTATTCCTAACCATGTTCTATATTCCAATGTCACATCTGAAAATGACATTCTCAATATAGATTTATATTCTCACAAATTGTTTTGCTTCTGTCATTCATTCATTCATTCATTCATTTAATCCATATATCCATTCAACACTGATTGGGTGCCTACTATGCACTCTGCTGAAAACTGGGCTCATAATAGTACAAAAATCATCATAGTTCCTGTAGTTAGGCAGGCTGCTATTATTAATATAGAAGAGAGACAGTACTGGTAAAACACTTGAGGACCTGAGCCCCTACCTTAATCCTCATGTTTTGCAGGGCTACATTCAAGTTCTCTTTTGGTTCTGCCCCTCCTCATGTGGTGAGGAAATTGCAGGGCCAAGTATATGAAATTAACAATCCCAGTATCATGCTTTGGATATTCAGGACCTTGGTATTCCCTGCTCAAATGACACTAAACCTACTTCTTTCCTGAATCAGTCCTCTGACAGCTTACCTTGCAGCCCCAATGCTGTTCACATCGTTAGCCTAAGTGTATTGACAGACTGGAGATCTGCACTGGAGCTTCCCCCTAGTGCTGGAATATTTAGAGATAGTAAAAGAATGAGTCAGACCATTTACCTGGAACCTCTATTTGTTTTCTGTCCCCAGGTCCTAGACAATAATGGATAGTAAATATTATAAATAGATGCAAAAGTAAAACAAAGGCTGATATTATATGAAGATAGACTAATTTGCAGCGGATATGTAGTAGCTCTATTCTTATCTCCTTGGAGGACTAGAAGTCCGGTCAGGATAAGAATCCTTTAGCCAGCATAGGGAGTAAGTTTACGAAATAGTTATTTATGGTGTATTATATAAAGTCTGAGACCTCCCTGGAGGTACCCTGTAACATCTTGTCTACATTGTGTAGTAAAATTGAATAGATTGATAGTTTATATCTGGCTTGACTAGTTACACAGCCTGGTTTTAGCTATGTGACCCGTAAAGAATGAAAGACTCCTCAGTGAACTTGTGCCTTGACACAGAGGAGTCTTGCATGGATCCTGGTGATTTGTAATCTGAAGACAAGAACATCCAGAGCAACTGAGGAAAGGTCCAGAAAACTGCACCTTGACATGTCAAATCACTTTGATGTTTACCTATGCTTTTTAAATCCCATTGTGCTACAACCTTTACCTTTATTAAAGCCTTTATTAGTATATCCTATAGATGCTTGTAAATCCTTTCAATTACCTAATGTGTAATTCATGCAGATATAAATGCAATAAAAATATAAGGAATGAGTTGGGATGGGGAATAATGAGGGAAATAAACACAACTTTAGTTCTGGGGCCTTATACGGCCGCTTTGAGGAATTCGTATTTCATTTGAGACTCAACGGATAAAATTGAGATGCATCCTTGCAGGGACCATGAAGGGTCCTGCTTCATAGTCAAAGGAAAAGCACTAGTACATTTGGAAGCCTTTTTCAAATTAGATTTTGTGTGTTTTTTTTTTTTTTTTTTTGCCCTGGAATCTACTGTCTTTTCTTTTTTTTTTTTTTACTTTTTTTTTTTTTTTTTCTTTGTGTTAAAATGGAAGGTAGGCTAATACAAGTTGACTTTCCACAAACTATGCCCTAATAGAACCTTTTGTATTTCCAGCATTAGTATCTGTATTCTAGAAAAGAGACAGTTAGTTGCTCTCCAGGTCATCTAAGTGAGTAGGCTCCCAGTATCACATTTGAATTCCTTGTAGAATTAATCAAAGGGAATGGCACATGAAGCAAGAAATGATTTAGAAACCCAAAACCTGCCTAAAAGAAGGAATAGAAATTTCTTTTAAATGGGTTCATTTTTAAAAGAGTCATTTGAAATTCTTATAGGAGAGGTTGCCTATCTCTCATACTGAAGATAGTTTATTATGTCACCTCTTGTGTTTCCCTAAGAAGATTCTGTTAAAATCTGATGTAAATAATTTCTAGTGTTGTAAAACCTTTAGATGTAATTTAATGATGTAACAGAACATTCTAAAACTATACTAAATGTTGCAGTCATGGACCTCATAACATGAAAAATGTGTGTGCCTTTTAGCATTCAAGGGCTTTCTTAAGTAATTATAAATAATGTTTTAAATGGCTCTGTTAAAGTAAACTAGGCCAGGCGCGGTGGCTCATGCCTGTAATCCCAGCACTTTGGGAGGCCGAGGTAGGTGGATCACAAGGTTAGGCGTTCAAGACCAGACTGGACAACAACATGAAACCCCATTTCTATGAAAAATATAAAAATTAACTGGGCGTGGTGGCGCCTGCCTGTAACCTGTAATCCCAGCTACTTGAAAGGCTGAGGCAGGAGAATCACTTGAACTTGGGAAGTGAGTTGCAGTGAGCTAAGATCACATCATTGCACCCAGCCTGGGTGACAGAACGATACTCTGTCTCAAAACAAACAAACAAAAAGATAAACTTCTGAACATGGACTGTGTAGACATTTCTTTTCTCAAATTTTGTGTCCTGATTAGAAATAGCTCAACAAAAATAAAAATAAGTAACATTTTATTGCATATAAGAATATAGAGCAAAAAATCACCTGTGAATGCTGTGCTTAGAGCACACAAGGGAATCTCCTATATAGTAAATCAAAGTGATCAATGTCACCACTATAGACTTTATAAATCCTGTGGTGAACCTCATAAAACATTGAATGTACAAATGTACACAAACTCTCACAAACACACCAGTGTGCATGCATATGCCTACACACACATTTGCTCCAGAACATTAGATGCCAGAGTAAACTTGGTATATATACTGAGACAGAATTATTAACTACCACGTATCTACCAGGAAGGTGAAAAATCTCTGTAATTGAATGAACCTTGATAAATGACATTAATTGTTTCAGGTTTGTTTTAGGCTATGAAGGCCATCTGATACAATTTCAGGAATAACAGAAAGGACGAGATTCTTGTCCCTCTTTAGGGGGTGTTCTTACTTCATTTAGTATCACAACTGTCAAAGAAACACTAGGCCGTAAGAAATGCACATATAAGTGTCTTACATCATGTGTTATGAACCATGTAAGGTTAGGTCTTTTGGCTACAATGCATTATCACTGCAGTGATATGACATATTTTACTATCCTTGTTTGGTTTTTCTGAACCTCATTTTATCAATGGCTGGTGAGGCCGACTGGGCACGTTTGCTTTATATTTCACTTAGTTCTTTCATTTCCATTCCCTGATTCTGACCCAGTTTCCTGTTGAGAATTCCATTCTCATGGAGTTTTGAGACTTTAAGACTTTTGTTTCTGAAAATGCTGAGGCTCTCTGGAAATCTATATGTTTTCTCCAACCCTAGTTTAGAGGCTCAAGTTACCTTGTTTATACTTAGCATTACATTAGAGAGGTTCTGTCACATTTGCAATAGAAGGACTCATCATTTTCCCCTTCTCCTTTAAGTTTTCTCTTTCGGCTTCAGATATTAAAGAAGGGAAATGCGTCCTATTTACTGGCTTTCCAGAATCAAGGTGGGAGAGGGAAGGGAAATCTGCATTTCACACAGAGATTATATGATATGACTGCATCACATGCTGTTTTTTTCTCTATTTCTCTTTCCTATTCACTTTATTAGTCATATTAAGGGACTATAAATTACATTTTAGCTAAAATTAATAGAAAATCAGTTTTGATAATTTTGTTTGCCTGTATTTTGACTGGTGGTAATTGCTGAATGTAACACTCAGAAGACTCCTTCATAAAATGGGTAAAGATTATTTATATTTATTGCTGCCTTGAAATTTCAATGCATACTCATTGGAGGTTTTGTAAAGGGATAGAAATAGCCAACACTTTTTTGAATTCTATGTTTTCCTCTTTTCATTCACAAAATATTAAAAGGCAAGAGTCCTAGCTGATTTCTTAAATAACTAATGCCTATTCCAGATTAGGGATGTGGCGAAAGGATATTGTTCTACTTGTCTTGCTGAGCCCCACAGATCTCAATGATGCAATAGTTTCTTCTTTCTTTAAATAATTTTGAAATCCTTGCATTTTGAAAAAGTAACATTTAAAATAATGTGAACCTGAGAATGTAGGGAAAGGAAGAGATAGGAGGTAAAGAAATAGAAAGTAAAAGGAAGTGGCCAGACATCAAGGAGATGTCAGTTCCTGTAACTATAATGAATGAAATGCATGTTGGAGAAAATTTAACTGAGATACATTATTGAGTAGCTTCTGCACAGGCTTATCTGAAGAATGATGCTGTTGAGGTCTGTGTACCGGAGAATACAAGAGTACAGACTATGAAGCCAGACTGCCAGACTATAAGTTTCTGCTCCATCATGTATCAACTGTTCAATCTGTTTTTCAGTTTTCTCACCTGTAAAATGGGATACTATTAGTCTTTGGTTCATAGGACTGTTGTGAGAATGGATGGACTGATATATGCAAAGTGTGTAGAAGGGTACCAGGCATATGATAAACACTAGTTTGGCTATTACCTCAGGAGGTTTGGTGGAAGTGTAATGGGAGCGGGGGTGTCCCAAAGATGCTTCCAGTTCCCTGATGAGGTTCTTGGCCTCTCTTACCTCGAAGAATGGTGAAGGGACCCGGAGGCACGGTGAGTTACTGTGGACCCAAAGAGTTTTGCCGAGAAGCGATTTATTAGGCAGAGAGAGAGAGACAACTCCCATGCTGCTGTGGGAGGGGATCCAGAGAAGGAATCCATACAGGGAGGGAGCAGCGGGATTTTAACCCTTGAGCTATTCCTTCCCCATTCATGTTCTGGCCCAGTGAGAAGAGAAATTTCCTCTGGAGTGATTGATCTTTGACTCTGATACCGGATTAGCTACTTAATCCACAACTCTGAGTTACAGCCCCTCCTCCCAGAGCTTTCCGTGGGTTTTTGAGAAAAAGGAGCTTCACCTGGATTTCTCTACCTAGCCCTCGTGGGGGCGGGGAGGACCCAGACAAAAAACTTTACATTTCCAGATGGAGGTGTGGAGCTCGGAAACTCCTACCTTTGAAACTACGCCTCTCGGGGACCTGGAAAGAGAAGTTTTCCTTTAATACAGTTCCTCAGAAGCCTTGGGCTGGTGTCCATTATTGTGAATGGGTCATCTCTCTCCTGGTGTATTTCCCTACTGTATAGTTCAGGGTTTTCTCTGATACTCACTGAAACGTGCATGCTGGCTTAGGTCATAATTCTTAGAGACATGATATATGGTGTAAGTTAGAAGAAGGAAAATCAATTTGTCTCTGAGACCTGCTTCTATTTTTGTCTAATTTAAATATAAAGAAACAGATTAGTCTGAATAATCTGCTTCTATTGTTATAAAGTGGGATTCATTCTATGTTTATTCGTTTGTACTGACTCAGCTTTTGAGAAAATATTTAAAAATTGATACATAATATACATATTTTGATGGTACATGTGATATTTTGATACATTCATGTAATGATTATACATTACATTAGTGTATAAAATTTGGGTAATTAAAATACCTGTCACCATAAAATTTATCTCTTTTTTTAGGCTGGGAAGATTAAAATTATTATCTTCTGCCTTTTTTTTTTTTCAAATATACAATAGTTTATTATTTACTATGGTCACTCTATTAATATATTGAACACTAGATCTTACTTATTTTATCCAAGTGTATTTTCTTTCCCAGTAATTCTTTTATCATCCCCACTTTCCTACACTTCCTGGCCTCTGGTAACCACCAATCGACTCTCTCTCTTCATAAAATCCACTTTTTTTAGCTTCCACATATGAGTGAGAATGTACAATATTTGTCTTTCCATGCCTGTTTTTTTTCGCTTGGCAAAATCCCCTCGTGTTCCATCCATGTTGCTGCAAATTACAGGCTTTCATTTATAGCTTTACAGTATTCTATTGTGTATGTGTACGACATTTTTCTATAGCTTTGCAATATTCTACTGTGTATATACATCACATATTTAATGTAATCATCCATTGATATGTACTTAACATTGATTCCAGGTTTCAGCTATTGTGACTAGGGCTGCAGTAAATGTGGAAGTACAGATATGAGAGAGGTTTGCTTTTTATTTGGTTTGTATCAAGGAGATCACATTGTTATCTTTGGATATCAAAGCCTGGTTATCTTTGGATTCCTATTATTGGATTTTTTTCCATGGACAATTTATTGGTAATTAAGAGCCTCAACAATCTTTTATTTTTCCAAAATAAATTTTCACATTTTAGGAGAAAAAGTGTATTTGAAACTGATAATCTCTTGAGATACTACTAGTGTAGGATAATAATGTATAGGTAATATAGTATATATTTAAGACATTAATTTGTGCGTTTGTTTTCAATAGGGTATTTCATTGTATTAATGAAAATAAAAGTTTGAAATTATTTGAAGGTAATAAGTAGTGCTTTTTTAGACTCATCTTAAAACGTAATATATTCTTTTTTAAGAGAAGCAACAAAGATATTTGTACTTTTGTAATCATATCTGGATATCTTGAGCTTTGAGTTATGAGACTATAATTCCTGCTCCATGCATCTATTTACATTTAGCCTGAAGCTTCCACCCTAACAATACATAAAATATTTGGCCCATAACTTATATTTTGCTGAGCGTTATTGCTTTGTTTCTCTGTATTTTTTATCTGCCCCTCATCACAAGAAACATTACAGGCTCCACAGAAACTTTCTTCTCTGACATTATTTCTCTTTGAATATGCTTTGGCATGTTTAAATATTGTCCACAAGAAAATTTAGGTAGTGAGGACAATGAAAGAAATAATAGCTTTAGCAAGCAGAGTATTTTGTTACTAACAGTTCACTTCTTTCTTAGAACAGGCAGTGCTAGCAGTAGATAATGAGGAGTGAATTTAGTGAAAAAGAGGAGATGAAAGTAGCCGTTCTAATCAAATTCTGTCGTAATTTCTCAGGTGTCTGGAATTTATGACACACCATTCAGCAAATCTCCAATGATACATTTCTGTAACTGGAGTTATAAATCCATTGGCAGTTTCATTAATCAGACAAAGAGCTGTGCAGTTATTGAAATAACTCCTCAAATAATTGCCAACATGCCATGCAGTGACATCACTCCTCGCAGAAGTGCTTCAACAATTGATGATATAGCCTTGGTAAATTAGCATTTCTGGCATTGAAAAATCACTGTTGGGTATACCATGGTTCTGAGGAGGCAATTCCTGGAATTGTTTTTTTCTCATAGGCAAAATTTAAAAATGATGATGATCAATATGTTGCTTTTTTTTGGTATGCGAGGAAAAACGTACAGGCATTATATCCAGTCTTCTTTCTACTGTGGTTTCTGTTTTAACCATCACACTATTTTAAAAATTAAAATAAAATTAATATGGTTCCTTTATTCAGTGTATTTCAGAGCATGTGAATTTAAGGCTGCTGAGAGTTGAGGGAAGTATTTCAAATAAATAAGACATGACACCTTCTCCCAAATAGTTCATATCCTACTTTTTGGGGACCACATAGTACAGTGGAGTAAACATGATTACAGAGATTTGTTACAAGTGCTAACAGAGAACAGAGGAAAGAGAAAGCAAGCCTGAGGATGATCAGGGTAGAGGGTCAGAAAAGTCTTTCCAGAGAAGTGGACCCTTATATTAACTCTTAGAGGGCAGATAAGGCAGAGTTCAAAAGATGGGTAAGAAATATTACATAGTAAGGTAGGAAGAAGATTGGAATGAAGGTTAAGACATATGTATTTTATCTCGACTTTTCTGATAACCTGAATAACTCACTTTCCTTGTTGAACCTCAGTTTTGAAATAAGAATATTTTTCTATTTTATGGTGAATTGACTGATTACAATAAAATAGGTGATATATAAATCTTTGTGTGGAAGGAAAAGCTAAAAGAAAAAAGCATGTTTGCGATGAATTGTGTTGATAATTATATATAATGGAAAATTACAAAGAGAATTCTGATGTCTCCTATTAATTAAATGTGATTGAGACGCATGATTTCCTTCTTTATCTTAAATGAAATACCCTTCTACAGTTATTCGTCTCACTATATTCCTTTTGAATATCTCATACATATTCTCTTAGTTCATCATTTAGAATTGCAAAAGACCACAGTTATATCCAATGAGCTAGAGACGTAATAGTAAAATAAAATCGGCAAATGTCAAAATACTTTATGAAAATTAGCAACACTGTCATCTATTCTTTGCAATCCAACCCTTATGATCTATATTACTTTCTTTTTTTTTTTTTTTGAGACGGAGTTTCGCTCTTGCTACCCAGGCTGGAGTGCAATGGCGCGACCTGGGCTCACCGCAACCTCTGCCTCCTGGGTTCAGGCAATTCTCCTGCCTCAGCCTCCTGAGTAGCTGGGATTACAGGCATGCACCACCATGCCCAGCTAATTTTTTGTATTTTTAGTAGAGACGGGGTTTCACCATGTTGACCAGGATGGTCTCGATCTCTTGACCTCGTGATCCACCCGCCTCGGCCTCCCAAAGTGCTGGGATTACAGGCTTGAGCCACCGCGCCCGGCCCTATATTACTTTCTTAACACTTTGAGTCTCATGCTGGAAATAGAAAAGGAAAATCGGATTATACTGTTTCTTACTCTGGTATCAATTTGGTGATTCAAGATATTGTACATTTAGAATATATGTTAATATCTATAGTGTACATCTCCTTTAATGTAGTATTTTTATTTATTAATTCTGATATATCCTTTTTTTAAATAAAATATAAAGTTTATATCTGTTTTTACATATGCAAAATTGTGAAGCATCAATTAGGTATATGACTACTTCTCCAATATCAACCTCACTTTAGAGCATAACTTGTTAGCATAAGCTGAGTGTATTCGTCTGTTCTTGCATTGCTATAAAGAAATAACTGAGACTGTGTAATTTATAAAGAAAAGAGGTTCAGTTGGCTCATGGCTCTGCAGGCTGTACAGAGAGCACAGAGACTTCTGCTTCTGGAAAGGCCTCAGAAAACTTACAATAACGGCAGAAGGCAAAAAGAAAGCAGCACTTTACCTACCTGCAGCAGGAAGGGGAGAGAGGAGGGAGGTGCCACACACTTTCAAGCACCAGATCTCATAAGAGCTCTACCATGAGAATGGCAGCAGAGGAATGGTGCTAAACCATTCATGAAGGATCTACACCCATGATACAATCACCTCCCACCAGGGCCTACCTCACATACTGGGGACTACAATTGACAAGAGATTTTGTTGGGGATACAGATCCAAACCATACTACTGAGGCCGTACACATTTATATACAAATTAAGAATTTAAGAGCTGAATACTTGGAAATGAGAGGCTAGACCAAAATATAGTAGAATATTGTAACAGAACATATCTTTTCCAAAAGCTGCTGAAGTGGTTGGTGTTGACATCAACTTATTACTGAGCCAAGTTGGACTATTATTAATAGTAAATACTTCAATAATTTTACGTTTATTTTAATGATTAATTAGTATGTTTTACTAAAATGTTTGAGCATCTGGGCAAAGTCTGTTTACCTCAGAATTATATTTAGAAAGTAGGGCTGTATCTGACATATTGTAGTTGGTTAAATGTATTGCTATATTAATTGGGAAATTATGTTAGAATTTTAACAAATATGAGTAGCTTTTCCAATTCAATCAGATTATTCTTTTGAGTGAAAAAATATTTCTACTTTCATTTATTTCTATTGTACACATTTAAAAACCTGAAATATTTATTTTGCTAAATATCTTAGTTCTTCTATGTTCTCATCGGTAATGGAGAAGTACAATGTTAGTTAACAAATTGGTTGATGCTTACTGCAAAGTTTAAAATTAGGGGAAATTAGATATAGGGTGTGAGGTATTACTTGGTAAATCATTTAACTAAAATGTTAATAATGACTTTACTTTTTCCATCATTGTCAAATGCCTGACAAAAATGAACTTAAAAAATCGTGTTCCTTAACGAGAATTATGTTTAGAGTTGATTGAGAGCAAAGTATTGAGAGAACTGGGGATTTCTATAGTTTACTGTAAAGAGCATTTTAAAATAACTGCTCTCCATATTTGAAATCTTTTTTTTTTTTACATTAACTGATCTAGGTTTGTGACACATTTTAAGTAACAAAGCATTGTTAAGTTTAATTTTTTTCTCTAAAGTGCTTAAATACATTCAGTCTTTCTCGGCTCCACAGAATGGATAAAATATGAAGAAAATGCATTGTAAGAGACTATCGTAAAGAAATAATAACTATGTTGAAACCAAATCTGCTATGGAAATCAAAAAATTGAGTTATCTACCAGTTGTTTTTAGCAGATCCTAGGACAATATAAGATGCTTAATTTTTTTTTTCAGAAAAATAGGCCTTTGATCCATTTAGAATGAATAATCAATCATTTTGCCCAATCTCTGTGGATAGATGAATATGCATTTTTATTTTCTTTCTTGAAAAGTTAATCTGACAGAAAGTGTAGAAGAGCCTATTTACAATATTTGGGAATAAGAAAAGCCTGCTGTGGATAATGTTGAATTCACTTTAGTTTGTGGAATTAGCTCAGCAATCATACCATACCAAATATTTTATCCCCATTTGCTTAGGTAAACACAGCAAGACAAATGCATGCAATCTTTCTTGCAAAGACTGCCCCAGGCAGCTCTCCATTGCCCCACCCTCTTTCCCCAAGGAGGCTCTTACCCTGTAAAGGTTGTCCTCAACTTTAGAAACATAAAGCCTTTTACTACAAAACTGTCATTCTGGATCACTTCACTCATTAATCAAGCTTTGCTTACCTCAAGGACTATATCTGGAAATGATTATAAACCTTCAATTCTTTCCAAATCAACAGTAATGTTTTTTAGGCTAACATGATTATAAACAAGCCATTTTTAATAGCCCATGGCATAAAACATGATGTTAAATTTGACATAGGTTGGATTTGTGGGTGACTAAAATGAAAATAAAGTTTTCTTCATGTTTTAAGTTGACATCATATATATTCCCACTAAATACTGTATGACTTGCTTTGGCACCAAAAGTACATATTTCAAAAAACAAGAGGGAAAAAGGATCTTTTTACTTGGTACCTTTTTCATGCCGCTGGATGTGAAAACTAGAAGCATTCTTTTGTAATGCTCTTGCTTTACAGTGCTATCTTCCTTTGACTTGTGTGCAAAAGATAGCAGATGCTTAGGGTATTTGGAATACAATAGTTTTCAAGCAAAGAAAATGTATAATTTAGACTATCAAGTGAATAATTAATGTCAAATTAATTCAAGACACATTCTGAGAAAAAAATCACATGTGAAAATCCTTACTTTCTCTAGAAAATGCTGAAACAGGCATCTTTAACCGCAGGTTTTTCCCCATTCTCACTAGAAAATTCTACTCAAATACATTTTTCCTGGGGGTGAAAAAACATATTATACTTTCTATTTTGTTTGCAAGAATCTATTCACTCATAAAATGCAGGTTTTGGGCCAGGCATAGTAACTCATGCTTGTAATCCTAGCACTTTGGGAGGCTGAGGCAGGCAGATCACATGAGGCCCAGAGTTTGAGACCAGGCTGGACAATATGGTGAAACCCCATCTCTACTAAAATAGCCAGTTGTGGTGGTGCATGCCTGTAATCCAAGTTATTCAGGAGACTGAGGCAAGAAAATCGCTTGAGTCAGGGAGGCAGTGATTGCAGTGAGCCGAGATCAGGCCACTGCACTCCAACCTGGGGGACCGAGTAAGATTCTCTCTCTCTCAAGAGAGAAAAAAATAAAAATGTAGGTTTTGTGAAGTATTATGCTTTTTGCTGGCATAGTGCTTTCCAGAAGAAAACTATTATCTATGATAAAATCACAGGGATTTAAAGAAATGCTAATGTCAGAGTAACTGCCCATATGTGGAATATTAACAGCAGTCTCTTAAGACATAAGTGAAACAATTGATCTTGCGGTACACTTTGGTATTTAGAAAACCAAATCTTGAGGCTGTGTCTGGGTATAAACTCTAGCTTTCAGGGAATGGGTTGGGTAAGTTATTTAATCAAGTATGCTACTGAGTAATTTTGCTTTGCTTATGTCTGCAGACAAATGTCCTGTTTTTGTAGATAAATCACATTTATCTTAAATGCTCTTTCACCCCAGGCTGCTTCTTTCCTGTCTAGGAAGACATAGGGATAGCCAATATATATTTAAAAGTATTTAAGGAGGAGGAGATGTACAAATAAGAGCTTAGAAAGAAATTTTGTGGGTTTAAAAGCCAGCATTTAAAAACCTACTCACAAATGAAATGGGAATAGAAATAGGTAAGTGAATTTTTAACCTTATAAATAGTCACTGGAGGATGAATAGCCTATCTGAACTCCCACCAAAATAATGTAAGTTGCAGATGCTTATTTTTAGAATAATATTCTATAAACGTATAACAGGTCTTGGTGTTGGTGGCCCATCACATACACCTATCAATGAGTGTCTTTTAAAGCCATTGAGACAATCAAAAAATTGTCTTCAATGTCTTTCATACTTGACTTGTAATAAATCACTAGGAAGTCTGCATTAGAATCCACTTCAAAAGCTAATGATTCTTGGGACAGCACAATTCACAACAGTAAAGACTTGGAACTAACCCAAATGCCCATCAATGATAGACTGGATAAAGAAAATGTGGCACATATATACCATGGAATACTATGCAGCCATAAGAAAAGAATGAGTTCATGTCCTTTGCAAGGACATGGATGAAACTGGAAACCATCATTCTCAGCAAACCAACACAGGAACAGAGAACCAGATACTGCATGTTCGCACTCATATGTAGGAGTTGAACAATGGAAACACACGGACATAGGGAGGGGATCATCACATACCGGGGTCTGTCAGGAGGTGGGGGGCTAGGAGAAGGATAGCATTAGAAGAAATATCTAATGTAGATAATATTTTCCACTTTAACATTTTTTTCTTTAGTATTTTATTCTCAATTCCTACTTCTCCTGGATTGATCAAGGCTTATCTTATTTTGCTCTTTTTATTGGTTTAGTTGTAATTCTGTTTTGTTAATGGGATTAAAATATTTAATGTACACTTGAATTAAAATGCCTAAAGGTTACTGTTAATATGTCATGGATTTTACATTATAGCAACACCAAGATTTTGACAATGCTTTACTATGGCTTTACATTTTTAAGTCAACAATGACATTACTTCTTCAATTTAAAGTGATTTTTCCATTTAGTTTTGTCACTAATTGTTGAGAAGCAGTGTGATACATTTAATATGTCTGTTCCCTCCTTTTACTTTTGATTTATCTTTGCATCTGGTGCTCTGCAGTTTGTCTATTGTGTGCATAGATGTTCATTTATTTTCATTTACCCTGCTTGAGAACCACTCTGATTTTTTGTGATATTAAACTATTTTGTGCATTGTACTAAAAAAAAAACATGACTATTTTGTCTTTAAACATTTTCTTTTCCTCATTCTCTTTGTTTCTTCACATATGTGCTGCATTGTATCTTTCCTCTGATTGTAAAAAGTCAAATTTCTAAATCTCTAAATTGGATTCTGAATCTTTTTCTAGATCAGCCTTGTAGTTCATGAATTATGTCTTCACAAAATCTGATCTGTAGTCTTAACAAATGTATGCAGTCCTGTGACAATTACTACAATCATATAGAAAATTTCCCTTGCTACAAAAAATCTCCCCAAAACCCTTTGTGAGTAATCACTTATTCCCACTCCTGGCCAGTGTAACCACTGATCCTAAGTGAGTATAGTTTTACATTTTCTAGAATTTAATATAAATGTAGTAATTTTCAATGTGTAGACTTTGTGCCTAGTTTCATTCATTTAAAACAGTACTTGAGATTGTCATCAATGTCATTGTGTGTATCAAAAGTCCTTTCTGTTTTATTGCTGAGTAGTATTCCATGGCAAGGATTTGCCACAGTTTGCTTCTCTGTTCACAAACTGATAGATATTTGGATTTGGGTCTACTATAAATGAAGTTTTTGAGAACATTCTTATAAGAACATTATATTTATCATTAGCATTACTTTTCCTTATCTTTTTAGTCAGGCTGGCCATTGAAGCTGTCTAGATCTGGAGTTTGCTACATGGGACAGTCTTAACTGTGAATATTATTTTTAAGTAGATATAATGTTACAGGTATCATAAATTTCTTCATGACTAAGCTTCAGTTAGTTGTGTCTTAAAGAAATTTTCCATTTCACTGAATTTATCCAAATAATTGGTATACAATTTTATAATATATTTTTTAATCTTCATAGATTTATTAATGATGTTTATTTAGGCCTCATTTTTACTTTTCTGATAATTGTAAGTAGAGATGTTCCAAATGTCAAAAAGTGGAGGTCATTCTTTAAAATCTGCTTTTAGTTTTATTTATTTTCACTATTATTTTTCTGTTTATCACTTCAATGATTACTATTTGTTTTCTTATTTACTTTGTAATGCTTATTTTGAGCTTTTTAACCCTAGTTTCTTAAAAAGCTCTAATCATTAATTTGAATCATTGAAATATACAAATTACCAAAGTTCTTTCAATAAGAAATAGATAACCTGAATTAAATTCATCCTACACAGAAAACTCCAGGCCCACATATATGAAGGGCAAATGAGCACATAAAAATGCTTAAAATCACTAATTATTAGATGAAAAAAAGCACAATATTTTGTTACATACCTAGTTGCACAGGTAAATTTTAGGACTGATTGTGCAAAATGCTGGAGATGATGTAGAACTAGTAAAACTCTCATATGCTGCTGGCTGGTGTGTCAAGTGATACAATGACTTTGAAGAACAGTTTGGCAGTTTCTTTCAAGGTTAATCATAGATATAACACACATTCTACTGCTAGTTATTACTCAAGAT
Source organism: Cebus imitator (assembly GCF_001604975.1). NCBI lineage: Eukaryota > Metazoa > Chordata > Mammalia > Primates > Cebidae > Cebus > Cebus imitator. The sequence goes on along the minus strand of NW_016107479.1, from coordinate 4,441,404 downwards.
AAAAAAAATGTATGTGCATACAAAAACTTGTACACAAAAGATGGAAATAATCCAAATGTCCATCAACAGGTGAATAAACAAACTGTGATGTATCCATTGCACCCACACAGTGGAAAACTCTTCAGCAATTAAAGTAATGGATAACTGATATATAGCATGATATGGGTAAATCTAGAAATATTTTTTGTAAGTGAACAAGAGAAAATTCATATGGTATGATTCCATTTATTAAAAAATACTCTAGAAGATGTAAATTATAGTGATAGAAAGCAGATCAGTAGCTGCCTGTGGTGAAGCTATACAATTGAGGTTGAGAAGGGATTACAAAAAACGTGAAGAAACTCTTGTGAGTAACACATAAATTCATTATTTTGCCTCTTGTGCTGGTTTTAATGTATGTATACATATGGCAACACTTCCTGAATTAGATATTTTAAATATGTGTGGTTTTAATTGCATGCCAATTATACTTCAATAAAGCTGTTTAAAACGAGAAAAATTTAGGTTTATTACAAAGAATTTTATTTATGCACATAAGTTTTTCTTGATGATGCATTGGCATTTCTTTCTCCATCTTGAAAAAAGGAAAAATAATAGAGGTTCTGATTTGCCTATGTAGATTGTTAAGAAGAACCAGTGGCATAACATGTAAAAATGTTTTCAAAATGTAAAGTAATATGCAACTCTAAGTTATTATTATAAAGGGTTTGGATAGATTTGAGCATTTACATTTTTGCGTATGTGTTTTTGAGAGGTGGAAGCAGGGTGAAGGTTCTTTTCCTCTTTTTCTTTTTTCATTCATTGTCTTTCCAACTCTTGCTAACATTTAAAATAGTGTTTCATATTCCTTTCCAATCTCTAAGTAGCTCACTGGCAGCTCCCCCTGGCTGTAAATTACAGAAAGTTCTGATTCCTTCTTTGCAAGTGCTTTACTTTAGCAGGAAATTAAAAAACGTAATTAAAATTAGGGGAAACCCAGAAGTGTGAATTTCCTTTGGTTCATGGGAAAGAGAGATGCAAGAAATGTGATTGGATTAGTATTCAGGTAATAAAGACAAGGTGTCATGGCTTTCTGGTAAATGCAGCATAGCAACAGTGTCCAAAACCTTGGGGTATTAGTTTGTTTTTGTTGTAAATCAGATTGATTATTTCTCTGGGCTTAGAGTTTCCTTCAATTTGCATGCAAGGGGATGACTTGCTGTAAGTTTCCAAACTGATATTGTGTAAGAACTCAAAGGTCCATGTTTACTTCATAAGATCTGAAAAAACTGGTTGCTATAAAAATGAATAAACATTTTTTCCAGCTATTACAATGATCTGCATACAGATCTATGTTTTTACTTCTATTTGGAATTGAATTCCAGTTGGAACTAGAAAATAAAATGTTAGTTTGTGTCTGGCAGCAGCTACCCCTCTTAGTGTCTATAAAGTAAAAAGTTTTCTTTGAGCCTTTACACACACACACACACACACACACACACATACACACTGATGTCACTTATATCAATGAGTATAAATATTTTCAGAATAATACTGAAAATAAGGTTATGTAAAACTAGGCAAAAATGAGGCAGTCGTCATTATTAGATGCATACCTTTTCAAGAGCAGCTAGGTAAAATTTCTTGCCAGAGTTTGGAGTTATACTACTCTTATCTGTATGTCTATAGCAGCTTCTTTGTCCCTTGGATTTGAAATAAGAACTAATGCCCATTTCTACTCTACAGGCTTATTAACCTGTGTAAAGTTTACCCTGGAGACAGTTCACAGTTGAAAATAAAAGTTTGTATGTATTTCGTATTCTAAGCTTAAAGATCTAACTGCTAGATCAAACACCTTTATATCTGGGAGAAGCGACATTCCTCCAGAACTGATATGATAAATGTCTTGTCCTATACTTTTTCACTAATAGAATAAGGAAGATGTGAATAGATATTTCTGGGAGAGCTGGGTTCATAAAGGCAAAGACTATTTTTTCTTCTTCCTTTCATCTTTCAACTTATAGATGTAGAGGTTAACATTCTTTATCTGCTCATTCTAAATTTGGAAAAGCTTCAAGATAACAGATCATGCAACCATGAAACAACATGTCGGCATGTTGTTTTCTAGCTGGTTGCTTACTGAACATGAAGAAAGAACATGACCAACATTTTTGCCTTGCCTGATCTCACAAGACACACAGATTTGACTTGATGGAAATCTCCCATGAGCAATCTTTGCCTTTTCTCAGATTGCTATGTTCTGCCGTATTCCTGGGTTATTTCTTCATGCTCCAACGGCTTTCCTTGAAAAAAAGAAAAATAATAGAGGTTCTGATTTGCCTTTGTAGATTGTTATGAAGAACCAGTGGCATAATTTGATGCTGAAATCTACCCAAACCCTTTATAATAATAACTTAGAGTTGCATATTACTTTACATTTTAAAAACATTTTTACATATTATGCCACTGGCTCTTCATAACAATCTACATAGGCAAATCAGAACCTCTGTTATTCTTCCTTTTTTCAAGAAAGGCAGTTGGAACATGAAGAAAGAACGCAGGAAAAGGGCAGAACACAGCATTCTGAGAAAAGGCAAAGATTGCTCATGAGAGTTTTCTATCAAGCCAAATCTATGTGTTTTGTGAGATCAGGCTAGGTAAAAAAAAAAAAAAAAAAAAAAGGAGCTGAAAGCAGGACCTATACGTATGTCTTATCTCTTCATCTCCATTAGAGACTGCCCAGTGCAGTAAAGACAGATCATCATCATAAGGTTGGACACCGTCAGTCTGGCATTAGTTAAAGGAGGCAGCCACATTTTCCCTGTGTGATCCTTGACATTAGGCCTGTGGTGAAAGTCAGCTGGGTTCTCAAACACCAGGAAATTGGTCCTAAAACACACCAAAGAAGATAGCCACCTAAAAAATATATCATGCTCATGAATGCCCCTACCATTTGGAATCAGAGGGCCATAACCACAAACCAGTAATGCCCCTCTCCACGCCTACAACAGACTTTTATGAACCTAACCAAATGTCTCCATACCTGCAGCGTCTCAGGCAAAAAGAGAGTAGAAATAAATGAATAATTTCCTTTTTTTTTTTTGCAAGTAACATTTTAACGATAGCCTGTGATGAAGTGGAAGGCTTTAATTATTCAGACAGAGCTAAAACTTGAAGCAAGAAATACCTGTAAAAATATTGTACATTTCTAGAGAAAAATCAGTGATACTGAGAAATTATTAATTGGGAATGTTAAATTGCCTATAATTCTATCTCATTTCTAACTGGTATAAAGAAAATGAAGAGGGTGAATAGTGAGTTGGGGGTGCTTGGAAAGGAAAGTTGTTATTTATATTTAGTAAATAGGTATTTCAATGATCTTTACTAAGCTGAAATCATTAAATCATCGATATAAATTATTGAATAAACTCAATTTTACTTAGATGTATTTTATTTGTTTTTTATCTTATTTATGAAACTATTAAATAAGGTTAATAAAACAAAATTTCCACAAATTCAACATTTCCTCAATTATATTTATTTATTGCCTTTCACCAAGTTTCCTTCAATGTTCCTTATTTTACTAAATTATGACACAGTCTACGTAGTTGATCAAGGAGAGGTAATTTTCTCTTTAACCACTCCCATGCAACCAACAGTACATCTGACAGTTTTTCCTCCTAAACATCTCTCAAGTATGCTTGCTTCTTTCTGCTCATCCCAACTAACATTGCTTAGTTCAGACTCATCACTTATCACATGGTTATCTCAAGGGCTTCAAAACTGGCTCCCTACCTCTAGGGTGTGAACAAACTTTTTAAACCACAATGTGATCCATCACTCATCCCTCCACCTCTCCCCCTACCCCGGCATAACAGTCATTATTATGTCTCCATTGCTTTCAGTAAGTTTTAAACTCATATTTAACCTCAGAGATAAACTCATAAACGAACATCAAAGATGATTTATAATGTCCTTTATGGTTTATTTACCACTCTGGCTCCCTTTCTTTGACTCTTACCATCACACTCCAGCTTCTAGTCCAGTAGTGTGAAAATCATGCCCCATGAAACACTAGTCTTCTACAAAATACTTTCAGGGACAATTGAGTGTGTGTCTGTTGGTGTGTCTATATGTATGTGTTTATCTTTTCGTATTAAGCATGTTGTGACTGTGTTAAAGGGTGCACTAGGAATCTGGCAGAACTTCACTTCAGAACCACCTCAAACCTCACCTTCAATCACAGTAGCTATGTTTGTGGGGAAGAGGGATAGAGTACATGCTGGGTTTCCATTTAAGTGTACCTTTAAAGAAAGAGTCCCACAGCTTAAAAAAGAAAAAAAGGCCGGGCGTGGTGGCTCACGCCTGTAATCCCAGCACTTTGGGAGGCCGAGGCGGGTAGATCACGAGGTCAAGAGATCGAGACCATCCTGGTCAACATGGTGAAACCAC
>NW_016107479.1:4412448-4436797 GCF_001604975.1 Cebus imitator | reverse complement strand
AAAAAAAAAAAACAGAAAAAAAGACAAAACAAAATTACTTTAAAGACCATTACTCTGCCATAATGATTCATAAAGTGCTTCTTAAAATATACTGTGCTTTTTCTTTATGCAGATCCTTTTCCTTTCTGATAATCTCATTCTGGAAGATTCCTACATTTTTCTCTCTCATCACCTGGTCATTCAGGTAATTCTTACTCATTTTTCAACTATCTGTCCGGGGATTACATCGGGAAGATTTTACTGAACTTCCAAGATTAGCGGTCTCTCTTTTTGTTATTTTTTTAAAAAAGGGGGCCTGCTGTGATGGCTCATGCCTGTCATCCCACCACTTTGGAAGGCCAAGGCAGGAGGATCAAAAGGTCAGGAGTTTGAGACCAGCCTGAATAACAAGACCTTATCTCTACAAAACAATAAAAATACATCATGATTTAATATAATTAGGTATCTGTGTCCCTCACTGAATGATAAAATACATGAAGGCTGGCACTACGTGGGTTTCATCATTGCATTATAGGCCCTAGTAGTAGCTCTCAACATCTATTTATTTTATTTTATTATTTTATTTATTTTATTTTTTGAGACAGAATTTTGTTCTGTTGCCCAGAGTGGAGTGCAGTGGCAAGATCTCATCTCACTGCAACCTCTGCCTCCCAGGTTCAAGTGATTCTCCTGTGTTAGCCTCCCAAGTAGCTAGGACCACAGGCACCCACTGCAATGCCCAGCTAATTTTTGTATTTTAGCAGAGACAACATGAGGTTTCACCATGTTGGCCAGGCTGATCTCAAACTCCTGACCTCAAGCGATCCACCTGCCTCAGCTTCCCAAAATGCTTGGATTACAGGCATAAGCCACTGCACCTGGCCTATTTATTTTAAATTTAAATCATATATCTTATAAGAAAATTTCTCTAAGTCAGAATCTCTGAAAGAGCGAGGAGGGTCTTTCAGTTCCCAAACTTTTCTCCATTTCAGTACTCAAATTTGGTAGTGCTTTGAATAAATAAGCACACAAAAACTCTGCTTGCTACTAAAGCAGCCCTTATCTTTTGCTTTTCCTCTGCAGGACTTTTTTCCCTTTAAGTTTCATTTCCCACTACTATAGGCTTTTGTCAATTTCTGCCTTTGAATCTTTAGCATTCCTGGGTGCTTCCTATATTCTTGCTAAAGTAAATCCTAATGATTAAGCTATGACATCCATTTCCTTGATAAAAACACCTCAAGGCCTATAAATAAAGAATGCAGGTCTGTTTATTTAATTTATTCATCTTTAGTAAAGATATACCTTTTAATATTTTAAGTATGTACCGAATGCTTTACCTCCATTAAAAATTTCATTTAAATGCTTTTTTATTATAAATTTATGACAAATATATAACAACTAATGAGCAGATTAGGATAATGTGATTTCAGTGACAATAGAGTAAAAACAGAGCAGGATCACAGCTAAAGATGCTGTTTTTGACTGGAGCTCATTTATGCTTAGACATAAAATTACAAGTAATTAAAGTGTATGCAATTTAGAATTGAAATGAATGTTAAGGCAGCCAAAGTAAGGACATGCTGTGTGACCTTTTGTATATTCTTGGTATATTAGTCCATTCCTCATGGTTCTAATAAAGACATACCTAAGAATGAGTAACTTGTAAAGGAAAAATGTGTAATTGACTCAGAGTTCCACATGGCTTGAGATGCCCCACAATCATGGCTGAAGATGAGTGAGGAGCAAAGTCACGTCTTACATGGCAGCAGGCCATGGAACTTGTGCAGGGAACTCCCATTTATAAAACCATCAGATCTCCTGAGACTTACTCACTACCACAAGAACAGAATGTGGGAAACCAGCCTCATGATTCAATTATCTCTACTGGCCCCACCCTTGACACATGGGGATTATTACAATTTAAGGTGAGATTTGGGTAAGGACACAGCCAAACCATATCACTTGGAAAAAAAAAAAGAAGGAAAAAATAGTCAAATTCGTTATAGAAAGCTTTATTTGGTGCAGATCATTTTTAATTCCTTCTTTCCAAGCAAATAAGGCATTTAAATTTCCAAGTATCTTATTAGAATGACCCAACTCATTAAAATAATTTATTTGCATTTTAAGAAGGATGACATTAATCAACAGAGACCCTGGCATTTTGTTTTCATGTCCTAAATTAGGGGTCTATGGTTGGCAGAGCCTGATGAATCAAAACTCCTTCAAGTGTACAACAATCACCAGGCCCAATCTCACTCACATACCAGATTTACTCCTAGAGGCATGTGGCCTTGTACAGTTGGTATTACCTCTCTGACTTCTATTGCTCTTCCCTGAAAAATGGAAATGAAACCTCTACTTAATATGAATCTATGAGTTTTGCCAGCCATAATGCATGAGATATACCAAATACAGAACCTGACATTTAACATATGCTCAATGGATATTGATGTTTCTCAATTGATGTAGCAACTCAACACAGTGAATTACCTAGGTAGTGTTTTTCTGTTGGGACAGTTTGAATTGTGGCTGTGATGGAGCAATCTCGAGTGAGTGGGAAGAGGAGCATGCATTGTGCAAATGGTTATTTGTGCATATAGGAGATTCACATTTCATAACTTAGAGTTTGACTGAGCACTGCAAATGAGCAAGAGTAGCCATAAATAGAGATTTCTAGTTGACAGGCTGCTGATAAAACAGCTTTTACTCTAATATGCAAAGCAAGTTAAGCAAACATGTGATTGAAGCTGCAGTGTGAAAAAGAATGTAAAGAGTATGCATGTGAAGGGGAGAATGTTATGTGTTAGATTGCAGTAGTTTTAATTGATGTACATATATAGCATATACTATGAGTTGCTCTGTGTGTATCTATATATGTATGTGTCTTTGTGTGTATGCATATCTATCTATCTATCTTCTATTTATCTAAACCCTTATCATAGTACAAAGTCTATAGTGGAGAGCTAATAAATGAGGAAATTGGTTTAATGTTTATGTAGCATACCAGAGAGACACTTTAAAATGATTATCTCTAAAGAAAGCTGTGGAAACAGCTAGGGGAAACATTTCAGGACCTATAACTTGAAAGTTTGAACATACACAGACACACACATCTGTGCAAACACACACACACACAAGCAAAGTTTGAGAAAAACAGGAAGAAAAATATTATAAAAGAAAAAAACTGAGTACAGGAGAGATGTTTGGATGTCATATGATCATGATTTTTTATTTCTTTATCGTATGTAATACAGCTGTTTAAACCTTCCATTGTAAAATTCCTCCTTCCTATTTTAAGATTCCTGGTACTAAAAATGAAGTAATACTTTTCATTAGCATAATTTCAACTTTTTCTTCTAAATAATTCTGGAGTTTTCCTTTACATTCTTAGTAGCATTTCTGGGATTTAGCCTTGAATTCCAGCCCCCTAACAAATATGGACAATCCCTTTCTATTTACCGCATTTGGATTAAGTCTTATCTCTCATTACTCTTCTGAAATCACGGTGGCTGTCCCCTTCCAAACTTTTTTCCCTTGGCTGTCTCCTTCTTCTTTCATCTGTTTATGCCTAACTCTGTTTGTAGGCTCACATAGGCAAATCCACTTTCAAATATTTCCATCATTCAACCTGATTTATGACTTACTTTCTCTGAAACTTCCCAGGCCAATCCAGATGGAGGCAATCTTGACTCTGAAGTCAATTAACACTACCTCATCTTTAGGTTTGAAGTATACACAGAAATTGTGGCATTGTGGAGACATCACTGAAGTAAGGTAGATTGGAATTCAAATTCCACATAGCTTTACTAATTATTTTACCTGGGAAAGTTATTTAAAGTCTCTGGGCCTCAATTAAAAAATAGTTGATGAACTTTAATTTTCGGAGCAGTTTTAGGTTCACAGTAAAAGTTCAGAGTGTTGCCATTTACCTCCTGTCCTCACACTTGTACAACCACCCCAACTTTCGACATTCTACACCACAACATCACATCTGTTACAATTGATGCATCTGAACTGACATCCCATCATCACCCAAGTTCCATATTTTATATTGGGGTCATTCTTGGTGTTGGCTATTCTGTGGATTTTGGCAAATGTATAATGACATGTATCTACCATTGTTGTATTGTACAGAATAGTTTCACTGCCTTAAAAATTCTATGTAAATCCAATTCAGACCTCCCTTCTTTCTACCTCCTGGCAACTACTAATCTTTTACTGTCTCTATAGTGTGTCTTTTCTAGAATGTCATGTAGTTGGATTCGCACATAATGTAGCCTTTTTGGATTAGCTTCTTTTCACTTAGAAATATGCATTTAGATTTCCTCATATATTTTCATGACTTGATAGCTCCTTTCTTTTTAATACTGGATAATATTCTGTTGTTTGGATGTACCATAGTTTATTTATCCATTCGCCTACTGAAGGACATCTTGGTTATTTTCAAGTTTTGGCAATCATGACAAAAACTGCTATAACATTCATTTGCAGAATTTTTTGTGGACATAAGCTTTCAAATCATTTCAGTAAATACTAAGAAGTGTGATTTCTTGGTCATATGGTAATATTATATTTAGTTTTTGTATGAAAACACGGGACTGCCTTCTAAAATGGCTATTACCATTTTGTGTCTCTACTATAAATGAATGAGAGTCCCTGAGCACCACATCCTCAGCTGCATTTGGTGTTGTCAGAGTTTTGAATTTTGGCCATTGTAATAGGTGGATAGTGATACCTCAATGCTGTTTTAATTTAAAACTCCCTAATGACATATGATATTAAATTAGCATCTTTTCATATGCTTATTAGTCATCTGTGTATCTTCTTTGGTGAGTTGACTGTTCAGGTAATTGGCTAGTTTATAATTGGGTTATTTGTTTTCTTATTTTTAAGTTTTAAGAGGTTTTTTGTATATTTTAGAAATTTTGGATAAAACTTCTTTATAAGACATGTATATTTTTAAAATATTTTATTCAATTTGTAGGTTGACTTCTCATTCTCTTGATATTTTCTTTAATAGAGCAGAATTTTAAACAAATTATAATGAAGTTCAGCTTATCAATTATTTCCTTCATGGATCATGCCTTTAGTTTTTCTCCAAAAAGTCAACACTATATCCAAAGTAGATGAGGTTTCTCTTATGTTATCTTCTAAGAGCTTTATAGTTTTGAATTTCAGATTTAGGTTTGTGATTCATATTGACTTCATTTATGTGAATCATGGAGAGTCTGTGTCTAGATTCATATTTTTGATGTGGATGTTTAGCTGTTCCAGTGTTCAGTTTTCCAGCTGAAAAGACCGTCTTTTCCTCATTGTGTTGCCTTTACTCCTTTGTCAAAAATCAGTTGACTATATTTATGTCGGTCTATTTCTGGGAGCTCTATTCTGTTCTATCAGTCTTTTTATCTATATTTTTTTGGCCAATACCACACTTTTTGATTATATAGCTTTATAGTAAGGTTTGAAATTGGGTAGTGTCCGTCCTGACTTTGTTATTCTCCTTCAGTATGGAGTTGGCTATTCTGGGCCTTTGCCTCTCCATCTAAATTTTAGAGTCAGTTTGTTGACATCTACAAAATAATGTGCTAAGATTTTGATTGGGATTGAATTAAATCTAGGGAACAAGTTGGGAAGAATTGACCTCTAAACACTATGGGCTTTTCTTGTACATGAACATACAGTATATATTCATTTATTTAGTTCATCTTTGATATCTTTCATCAAAATTTTAGAGTTTTCCTAATATAGATTTTGTACATATTTTGCTAGATTATACTTAAGTGCTCATTTTTGGGGGTGCTAATGTAACTTGTAATGTGTTTTAAATTTCAAGGTCCACTTGTTCATTGCTTGTTTAATATACTTGTGTATATTAATCTTGTATTCTGCAATCTTGCTTTACTTGCTTATTACTTCCCAGAGATTTATTTTTATTTTTTTTTTTTTTTTAATCTTTATTTTTTTTTTTTTTTTTTTTGCTAGTATATAGAAATAACATTGATTATGTGTATTGATCTTGTATCACACAACCTTGATGGATTTATTATTTTTTTTTTTTTTTGTCAATTCTTTAGGATATTCTACATAGATGATTGCATCTTCTACAAACAAAGACTATTTGGCTTTCCTTTCCCATTCTGTAAATTTTTTACTTGTCTTATCAATTCAGCTAGGACTTCCAGTATGAAGCTGAAAAGCAGTAATAAGAAAGGACATCCTTGTTTGTTCCTGATCTTAATGAGAAAGTTTCAAGTTTTTCACCATTGTATGTCAGCTGTAAATTTCTTTGTCAATGCTCTTTATCAAGTTGAGAAAATTTCCCTGTATTCTTAGTTTGCTGAGCATTTTCTGTCATGAATGGGTGTGAGATTTTTTCAAATACAATGTCTGTGTCTATTGATATAACCATGTGATTCTTCTTATTTAGTATACTGGTATTATATACATATACACATATATACATATGTATACACATATATTTAATATATATAGATAGATAGATAGACAGATAGATATGTTTTTTTTTTTTTTTTTTTTTTGAGACAGTGTCTCAAAAAATAAGAGTGCAATGGCGTAATCTCAGCTCATTGCAATCTCTGCCTCCTTCCTGGATTCAAGTGATTCTCATGCCTTAGCCACCCAAGTAGCTGGGATTATAGGTATGCGCCACTACACTCAGCTAATTTTTGTATTTTTAATAGAGATGGGTTTTCACCATGTTGTTCAGGCTGGTCTCGAATGCCTGACCTCAAGTGATTTGCCCTCCTGAGCCTCCCAAAGTGCTAGGATTACAGGCGTGAGCCACCGCGCCCAGCCTGTGGTGTATATTTTTTATATGTGTGTGTGTATGTATATATATATATAATATATATATATATAATATATTAGTGAATTTGATTTTCTAATATTATGTTGAGCATTTTTGCATATATCTTCATGAGAAATATCGGTCTGTAGTTTTTTTTTCTTTGTAACAACTTATCTGGTTTTGATAGTAAGGTAATCCTGGCCTTATAAAATGAATTAGGAAGTATTTCTTCTGCTTCTGTCTTTTGAAAGAAATTATAGAAAAATAGTATAATTTTTTCCTGAAATGTTGAGTATAACTCACCAGTGAACTCACCCGGGTCTGGTGTTTTCATTAACTTAATTAATTTAATATATAGAGACTTATTCAAATAATTTATTTTTTCTTCTGAGAATTTTGACAAATTGTATCTTTGAAGGAACTGGTCTTTTTCATGTAGAATATCAAATTTATGGGCATAGAGTTGTTGATAATATATTTAAAATATCCTTTTAATATTCATAGGCTCTTTAGTGATGTCCCCTCTTTGATTTCTGATATTAGTTGGTTGTGCCTTCTTGCATCTTTTCTTTTTTTGAGCCAGATTCTTTTCTTCATTTATTCAACCAATATTTTTTTAGGCATCTATCACATGCCCGGCACTGTTCCAGGGAGAGACAATGTAGGAGAGAATGATAATCTGTGATCTTTTGGAAAACTGTGATTTTAAAGAAAAACTTTGATTTTATTAACAGTTTTTTTTCTGTGAAAACTTTAGAAAAAGCAGAAATGCAAAACAGGAAACAATCACCCCAAATATACCTTCTTTACAAAAAAAAAAAAACCACTCTTACAGATTTTGGAGAATGCCCTTCTACATTTCTTTTGAATGCATATGTAAATATATTTGTGCAAAAGTAAGACCGTACATGACATACTGGGTTTTTTAAAATCTTTAATTTTTGTGAGCACATAGTAGGTCTATATATTGGGATATATGAGATACTTTGATATAGGCATGCAGTGAATAAAATTGCATCATAGTAAAAGGGATATCCATCCCCTCAAGCATTTATCCTTTGGGTTAAAAAAATCCAATTATCTTCTTTTACTTTTTTTTAATGTAAAGTTAAGTTATTATTGACTATAGTCACCCTGTTGTCCTATAAAATACCAGGTCTTATTCACACTTTTAAACTATGTTTTGTACCCATTAACCATCCTCAGTCCCCACTCCAACTATCCTTCCTAGCCTCTGTCAACCATTCTTCTACTCTCTGTCTCCATGAGTTCAATTGTTTTAATTTTTAACTCTCACAAATATGTGAGAACAAACATGTGAGAACAGCAAAGTTTGTGTATCTGTGCCTGGCTTACTTCATTAATGACATCCAGTTTCATTTGTGTTGTTGCAAATGACAGAATCTTATTATTTTTTATGGCTGAATAGTACTCCATTGTGCTTATGTACCACCTTTTCCTTTTTTCCTTAATTAACCTGGATAGTCTCATTGATTTTATTGGTCTTGTGAAATAACCAGCTTTTAGTTTCATTAATTTTCTCTATTAATTTCCTGTGTACAACGTTACTGATTTTTTTGCTCCAATTTTTATTTCTTATTTTTACTTTCTTTGGATTATGTTTTTTTTATTTTTATAGTTTCCCTGGGTGAAAGTTTAGATAATTAATTTTTGATCTTTTAAAAATATATGCATTTAATGCTATAAACATCTTTTTAAGCACTGATTTTACTGCATTCCAAAAATTTTAGTAAATTGTATTTTCATTTTCAATTACTTCAAAATGTTTTCAAACTTTTGTTGTTAACTCTTCTTTGAGCCTTATGTTATTTAGAAGTATGTTGTTTAACTTGTAAGTGCTTTGGGGTTTTTCAATTCTTTTTCTGTTATTGATTTCTAGTTTAATATCACTGTGTTCTCAGAGAATACGTATAATTTCTATTCTTCTAAATTTGTTGAGGTGTGTTTTATGATCTTTAATGGGGACTAATCTGATAAATGTTCCATGTGAGCTTGAGAAGAATGTTTAATCTGGTGTTGTTGGATGAAGTGATCTATAGATATCCATTGTGTCCAGTTGATTAATGGGACTGCTTAGTTCAACTAGGACCTTACTGATTTTCTCCCTGCTGAAACTGTCTGATACAGTGATGGTAAATTCTTAAACTGTAATAGCAAATTCGTCTCTTTCTCCTTGTAATTCTATCAGTTTTTGCATCATATATCTTGATACTCTGTTGTTACATGCACATACATTAAGAATTGTTATATCTTCTTGTATTATTGACATCTTTAACATTATGTAATGCACCTCTTTATCCCTGGTAACATTCTATGCTTGGATGACTCCATCTGAAATTAATATAGCTACTCATGCTTTCTTTTGATTAGTGTTATTATGGCATATCTTTCCTTATCCCTTTACATGTCTGTTTTTATTTAAAATGCATTTCTCATAGACAACATCTAGTTAGATGCTTGTTTTTGTTCTACTTTGACAATTTGTGTTTTAATTGGTGTGCTTAGACCATTGATATTTAAGATGATTATTGATATACTTAAATTAATCTCTACCATATTTATTTCTATTTTCTATTTTTTGCCCTTATTCTTGGTTTATTTTCTTTTCTTTCTTTCTTTTTTTTTTTTTTTTTTTTTTTTTTTATTATTTGATTTTCTCTTCTCTCTTAGCAAATCTGTTCTTGTTCATTAATTTTTTTAATGATTGCCCTAGTATTTGTATATACATTTACAACTAATCAAAGCCTACTATCACATAATACTATGCAACTTCACATGTTGTGCAAGTACCTTATTTCTAACTCCTCCCTCATCTTTTCATTCTCTTAACAGAGTGCTTCCAAGAGCAAATGTTTTTAACATCTCTAAAATCCAACTCACACACCAATTCTGTTTTCCTGGATCTTGCTTTTGGTATTCTAAAATCTCATCATCAAGCTCAAGGTCACATAGATATTCTGCTTTCTTCTAAAAAGTTTACAGTCTTGGTTTTACATTTAGTCTACGATCCATTTTGAGGTCATCGTTAGTAAAGGTATAAGGTTTGTGGATAGTTTCATGTTTTGCATGTGGATGGCCATTTGTTGCAATACCATTTGTTAAAAAGATTGTCCATTGAGTTGTTGTGGCTCCATTGTCAAAGATCAGACCTGTTCCATTGACGTATGTGTGTGTTCTTAACAAGTCCACAGTGTCTTGGTTACTTAAGCACTATAGGAAGTCTAAATATTAGTTAGTGTGGGTTCTCCACTTTTCTTTTTGGCCTTTGCTTTATCATGTAAACTTAAGAATCCAGTTTTTAATAGCTACAAAATACCTGACTGAGTTTTTTTTAATTTTTAAAATATATAATTGACACGTAATAATTGTACATACATGTGAGGTACAATGTAATACAAGTAAGCATAGTTTGATGATCAGATGCATATAAACATAGTATAATGATAAAATCAGAGTAATTACCATACTCATCACCTTAAAAATGTATCATTTCTTTGTGGTGACAACATTCCAAATCTTTCTAGCTATCCTGAAATATACACATCATAATTTTTTAAACCACAGTGCATATAGGATTTGTTGATACTTTCAGTGCCAATTGATGTTATCATATAATTTTTATTCTTTGCCCCATTGGTGTTTATTACATTGAGTGATTTTCAGATGTAAATTGCACTTTGCACTGGAATAAATCAGCTTGATTGACACATTATTGAATCTCTTGAAGAATATGGGAAGAATTGACATTGTAACAGCAGCGACTCTTCCAGACTGTTCATGGATAGTCTGTATTCATGAATACAGGCTATATTATCACTTAATTAAATTTCCTTTGAGTTGGTGTTTTGTAGTTTTCTGCATATGTTTTCTGTACACATTTTGTTGAATTTATATCTGAGCATTTCATTATCTTGGTGCTATTGTAATTGTATTTTAAAAATTTAAATTAAAATTTTTCATTGCTGATATATAGGAAAATAATTAACTTGTGTATATATATATGTGGTGAGATATATATGTAAGCATACATATATACATAAGCAAATATATAAGCATACATAATTTAGTACATTGTTGCTATAATTATTTTGAACAGTGTATGTTAGATCAATTAAGAGCAAGAGAATAAGAGATTTTATTTTAACTTCAGTTGTTTATTCTTTGATGTTCTTTCTTTCTTTATGTAGATCTAGTTTCTGACCTATATAATTTTTCTTCTTTCTGAACAACTTCTTTGGATATTTCTGGCAAGGCAGGTCTATTGGGAACAAAATTCTTTTAATTTTTGTCTTAGAAATTATTTATTTTTCCTTCACTTTTGAAGGAAAATTTTTCATAATGGAGAATTCTATGTTGGTGGATTTTACTCTCAACACTTTAAATATTTCACTCCATTCTCTTCTTTCCTTCATGGTTTCTGAGATGTCAGATATAATCCTTATAATTTTCCCTCAATAGGTGAAATGTTTTTTTCATCATTCTTGTTTCAAGATTATTTTTAAATGTGTGATTTTCTGAGGTTTGAATATGGTATTTTTACGTGGAATTCTTTTTACCTTTATTCTGTTTGTTATTCTCTGAGATTCTTGGATCTGTTATTTGGTGTCTGACATTAATAAGGCCAAATCTTCAGTTATTATTCTTTCTCATATTGCTTCTGCTTTTTCTCTTTTTCTTCTTTTTTTTAATGATTTCTTATTACCTGTATGTTATACCTTTTGCAGTTGTTCCAGTTTTTGGACTATTCACTGTTTTAGCCAGCCTCTTTTTTTTTTTAATCTCTCTCTCTTTTCTTTTTAGTTTTGGAAGATTCTACTGTCATTTTCTAAAGCTCAGAGATTCTTTCCTCAACCACATGCAGTTTACTAAGGAGATCATCAAAGGCATTCTTCATGTCTGCTATAGTATTTTTAATCTTTGGCATTTCTTTTTGATTCTCTCTTAGAATTTTCATCTCTCTGATTACATTATCCATCTATCCTTGCATGTTTTCTACTTTTTCATTAAAACCCTTAGCTAATTAGTCATAATTTAAAAAATTCCTGGTCATATAATTTCAACATTCTTGCTATATCTGATTCTGGTTCTCAGGCTTCTCTAGAGTTCTGCAACTATGTTATATGTTCTTAAATATGTCTTGTAATTTTTTTTTTTGAAAAATGTATATGTTGTACTGGGTGAAAGAACTGCAGTAAATAGGACTTTAGTATTGTAGTGGTAAGGGGTGGGGTCAGGAATGAGGGGAAGCATTCTATAGTCCTGTGATTTGATCTCAGTTTTCTGATGAGTCTGTGCCCCTGAACTGCGACCTTCACCAGTGACTGTCATCCTCTGCCCCCTACACTTATTTGGCATAGGATGGCTAGAAGGAGCTGGAGTCAAATATTTCGCTTCCTCCAGTTTTGTTCGACTGTGATAAAACCACAGTAGAATAGGTTTTGGTAAAATAGTTTCTTCTGAGGGCAGGACTTGTTAAGAGGAACAGAGAGTCTGATCTATTTCCAAATGATCTGATTTACTCTCCCCCTGCAAGCAGCATGAGATATTTTTTCTCTAATATTTTGAGAAACTGGGTTGAGTTCCTGGAGGAAAAACTAAAAAAAGCATGGGAACCTTCTTATGATTAGGTCCCCCTGGAATTTTTCACTTTCAGACTTGTCCATATAGATTCTTCAACAAAAACCAAACCCAATGATAATTTGCGTTTTTCTACCCTGGCAGTTTCCACAAAGCTTTCTGCTCATGAATTTCTGCTCCAACCAGTTGTGATTCTCCATATCTGCTTGCTTGCCTCTCCAATTTAGAGGCAGCAGTTTGTCCTGTGACCTCGCTTCTCTGATAGAACTAGAAAAGTTGCTTATTTTTCAGTTTGTTCAACTTTTTGTTAATGATTAGGATGGAGTAGTGATTTCTAAACTTTTTGCATGATAAACCAGAAAACAGAAGTCTCTAGAATCTCTTATTTTTTCATTGGTAAATTAATGGTAATAAAAATGTCATCTTTTTAGGACGTTTCAGGAATTCATAAAATAAAAAGTATTTGGTGAACGTGCTTTATGTATGACAACACAAACATGTAGTTAAAGTAATTGAATACACACATATTCATATATACATATTTCATATTATCATATCATTGTCTATAAATATATTCAGTACTGTTTTAGCTTAGAAACAATACATAGTTGCTGTCATTATTTTCACAATTATTACTGTTATAACATGGAGTAATACATGTAAAAGACATTCATACGCATATATTTAAGCATGAATTGGTTCTCTGGTTTTCTGTAAGCTAATTTCAGCCTTTTCATTGCTCGTTAGCAATCATATCAGAAGGTGAGATAGTAAAGGGAGAGTAGGCAAAGCCTAGAGATAACCGGTGTTGATGACTATCATCAGCTTCTGAAAATGTGTAGTGAGGCTGGGTATCAACTTGAACAAGGAAAATGGTTAGGCCTAGAAAATGTATGTGAGTTTGTTTTCTCCATGAAATTTCTTTTACAGAAGGTAGCATTAAGAATTGGCTTAAAATATTTGCAACTTTTTTTCTAGCACAATCATTATATTAAATCTTAATTTCTAGCAAGGCATTGGGAGGTTTCTTTTTCCATTATATTCTTTACATCCTTTCAGATATGAATTCAAATTGAAGATATTTTTCTCATATCAAAGAAACCAGCTTACCTTAAATGTGTATGGCAATTAAACCACACATACTAGAAAGCAACTCTAAGCTAATTAAATGTTTAGAGTTTAGACTCTGAGAAGGGTGAACAGTAAGCTGGATTTTTAGGGAGAGGTTATTACAGTTTTGTTTTCTTCACTTTGCTCATTTAGTCTCTTAAGGGAGTGCAAAATTAGGTTTTCTTCTGCCTTATAACTTTCAGATGGCAGCAAGCCTGCCTACCTGTCTTTGTTCTGCTGCATTAAGTCTCTCAAATACTCCCTTGACCCTGATGATAGTAAGTATTGAGGATTTTTTTTTTAAAAGTCCTTTAACATGAATCTCAGCAGCCACCAAGCTTTTGGCAAGCTCTAAATATTTTTTGTAGTCTCCCTTCAAGACACACTAAGGCCTGAAATATGATGAATATTATAATTTAGATAGTACAAAAGTGACATCCACAGACCTAATGACTTACATGATATTATCATGCCTTTTATTCATTACTGGAGCAAAGAATGTTAATTTTCAACTGAGTGCAAAGCTGTTGTGATTTATGTTATCCTTGGTTAAAATCCAGGACAGGTGGGATGCCTGATTGCTATATTTTATCATTTTGAAGTTACAAAAATAACTTGAAACTGGGACAAACAAAACACTTTGTATATAAATGCAATGATGGATAGGACAATCTAAGGATCCTCATCACCACCAAGTGACATTGAGACTATAGAGGGCTATTTTGCCTTCTGGCTATGCCCAAAGTTATTGGATTTTACCTAGGTTAAAGGGTCACTGTCCAAGAGAAGTAAATTATATGACCTGGGTTTTGTGACTGCATTTAATATTTTCTTTGTCTGCAAGAAGCTGTTACAATGTGCTTACCAAAATATCAGAAGCAGATTTCTTGACTGAATAATTTCTCCCTTCTGAACAGTACTCATTATTATAGCCTCAGAGAAAAACCATTTTGTGATACAAAATCCAGAAGATGCCAGAAATCACAAAAAAATAAATTAAAATTATCTGTACCAACCAGTCAGAGATAACCATTACTGAAATTTAGCATGTGTAGTCATAATTTTATCATTTTACATGTAATCAGGATTATATATTTATAATATACATTCTTTTATATTTTAGAAAAGTATCTTCATATGTTTATGCATCATTTAAAGAGGTATATATTATATATATACATATTATAAAATATTTAATCAATACATATATTTGCATATATATTTAGTTTATCATTTGTAACAATTATAAAGAGTTCTTTGACTCATCTCCATATACAAAAACAATTTGGAATGCATTTAGTTGTATTATTACACAAATCTCTATGTATGGAAATGATTTGGGGCACCAAAAGTGGATTGCTGGACAGTGTAGTTATGAATGTTTTAAAGACTTCATTACATAGTTTAAAATTTTGATTCAGAAAACCTGTGCAATTATTTCTCTTACCTATAATGTGTGAGTGAGTGCCAGCATCAGAATATTGAAATACACTGCAGAAAATTAACTGATTCCTTCACCCCAATTTTACAGAGTAGGTGTAATGTGGAAGATAGCTACATGTTGAATTTTGAAGTAAAAATTGTAATGTAATATTGTTTGTAAATTAAAAACAAATTAGTAAGTAGCAAATATGATAAAAATTGATTTTAAAAGATTTAACAAGAAACACTAATTCCTTAAAGTTTGGGAATATGTAATTCAAGCTTGAAATTGAGGAAGGAGTAGAAGATATTAAGGGGTATTTCTCTTTAATTATCCCTTAAAAGCAAGGAATTTTGGAGAAACATAGAGCTATTAATCTGATGAGGAATTGTCTCAATACTCCTGAGAAGGCAAATCGATCAACCTCATTCTTCCTTTTCATAAGGAAAGCAGTTCCTCCTTATTGTAAGAGAGACTATAAAGGGTTTAAACACAGTAATATGTGTCTGCAAATTACAACAAGAATCCAAGCAAAGCCTTTAGGGGAATTATTAAAGATGAAGATTTTTAATGAGCCGGGAAAAGGACATTTCTATCAAAGACCTTTTGTAGAAGCTCTACTTACAAATGGGGGTTGGTATAAGAAAGAAAATTTATTTTTTAAACCACATACTTTTATGTACAAACATTTACATGTGACATGCAAGACTCACATATACACTTGAGAGTCCAAGTACATTATGATTTGAATTGTTCATAAAAATACACCAAATTTTCATAAAGGAACTATTTATCCTTTTAATGGGACAGAAAACTTAATTTTGCTAATAATTTTGATGTAAATGTCTCTGTTTTTCTTCAGATTTTAAGTTATAATGGAATTTGACAGTCTGTATATGCAAATGCACTTCAATAAACAGCTTTTTACTGAGTGTCTAAGTTGATATTATAGCTGAGTTAGTTGATAGTTACATTGTAGGGTAGGAAAACATTGTATAATAGAATTACATGTAGTATAAAAAAGAGGGTGACTTCAAGAATGATAATTGCCCTTCACAATATGGCACTGTTTTACAGTATTCACTTACTGAAAGGACACAGTTTGTTCGAATTGTTAATTCCATCCCTGTATTCCATTCCAGAGCCCAGGGTACTACTCATTGAGATTTTTCTTTAAATGCTCATTTACAAAGGGATAATGCCTGCAACATCAGCAGAATCAACAGAGATAGCAATTCAGACCTCTTAGGAAAAGATTACTTAACTCTTTTAGTGAGAGAGGCTTATTTTACTTCCTTTTCTCTACCAAAGATTTTCTAGCATTTATTAGAATATGGCAAACATAGCTTTGATTCAGATTTTTAAAAGTATATACATATGTTAACTAATGTATTTAATAAATTACTATTATGTCAGGCATTTTGCTGAGTGCCAAGCATGCATTATGTCTGCATTTTTAATCTCATAGAAAAACGAAATGATTGCAACAAATGCTTATAACATACTATGTGGCAGACATTCTTCCAAGAATTTTACATGATGTTTCATTTAATGCTCTCCAAACCCTGTAGAAAAGATGCTATTATTATACCTCTTTTTTATTTACTAATAAATTAAGATGCAAAAGGCCAATGTCACACATCTAGAAATTGGTGTTCCCAATGTATTTGCTCATTTTCACACTGCTGTAAGAACTACCTGAGACTGGGCAATTTATAAAGAAAAGAAATTTAATTGACTCAAAATTACATGTAGCTGAGGAGGCCTCAGGAAACTTAAAATCATGGTGGAAGGTGAGGGCAAAGTAAAACACATCTTACATGGTGGCAGGAGAGAGAGAGAGAGAAATAAAAAGAGAGAGAGAGTGCAAAGGGGTAGTGCCACATTTAAACTCTCAGACCTCATGAGAATTCACTCACTATCATGAGAATAGCATGAAGGGAACTGCCCACATAATCCAATAATCTCCCACCAGTTCCCTCCCTCAACACCTGGGGATTATAATTTGAAATGAGATTTGGGTAGGGACACAGAGCCCAACCATATTACCCAGAATTCATTTTCAAACAGTCTAACTTGAGCCAGTAGACCCAATACCAACAGATAGAGCTGTTCATTTGCATTCCGCTGATAAAGACATACTTGAGACTGGGCAATGTACAAAAGACAGAGGTTTAATTGGAGTTACAATTCCACATGACTGGAGAGGCCTTATAATCATGGTGGAGGCAAACAGACACAAGTCACATCTCATGTGGTAGGCAGCTGGCAAAAAAAAGAGCTTATGCAAAGAAACTCCTGTTTTTTAAAACCATCAGATCTCTTGAGAGCCATTGACTATCACAAGAACAGTGTGGGAAAGCCCCACTCCCATGATTTAATCATCTCCCACTAAGTCCCTCCTACAACACCTGGGAATTATGGGACCTACAAGATGAGATTTGGGTGGGGACCCAGAGCCAAACGATATCAACAGATTTGTAAATCAAATTGGATATATATTTTTTTAATTGCTCTAAAAAATAATGTAACTAATTTTTGGGCAAAATTTTTGTATAGAATCATATGGTAGCACATTAAGTCCTGATTTTAGCCTTGCTGTAATTTTATTTCTATAGCTCAACTTCTTATCAAATTTCTTCAGTTTAAAAATAATATCCACTTTTATTGCTTGAATTCCATATATGTCTACAGGTAGTTAACCGATTAATTCATTTTGGAAAAAGATAGCATGAATAAAGAAATCTAGAAAGCCTTCATATTGATTGCAAGCAACAGCTTTACTGCCCTGTTAGGTAGGTGTTTTTAAAGCTGTCAACTCTGAGTCGGAGAGATTCAAAATGATTTGATCATGATCACACAGGTTTTTATTGCATAATTGGACTACAATTTTTAAAGCCTTTTCATTCAACATTCAACAGATACTATTGATTACAAACATCAATTCTTTTTCAACTATTCAATTCTGTCTTTTGTTAACGAAAGCAAGTTGGTAATGTTGGTGTCACTCAGGTCTTTGTACAAAATGTACAGTAATGAGAGCAAAATGAATGGTTTGATTCCAATGTCTGATATTAGCTTTGGTGACAGTAACATATCGTACCTAAGTCATAGGTATGATCCATAAGCTTAAGTGCAGATCACAGATCTCAAAGATATGCTGGTGAAAAGTATGTCTGACACATTGCCATGTTGAGGTACACTCTCCAATATGGTAGCCATTAGCCTCATGTGACTATTGAGCACTTGAAATGTGGTTAGTCCTAATTGAGATGTGCTATATTTTGTAATACACAAACCAAATTTTGTAGACATAGCAAGAAAAAAGAATGTACATATATAGCTAATAATATCTACATTGGTAAAAAATCAAAATGATAATATTTTAGATATACAGGGATAAAACAAATATATTATTAAAATTATTTTCACCTTTATGTTTTCTTTTTCAAATGTAGTCATTGGAATAGTTAAAAGAACATACCTGGCTCACATATTGGAAAGCACTGACCTGAAACACACACACACACAATTTAACTTTTATTTTCTAATTCTCTCTTGTATTTGGCTATATACAAAAGAGATCACAGAATAGTGTAACTACAATCTGGAAATCCAGCCATTTTTAAATAGTATTTTTGCTCATGAAAAATCCTTAGAAGTGGAATAGGGTGAAAGAATTTGCATTTTTGACAGTTTAATAGCTCATCTCAAATAATCTTACAAACTTACTATCTGCTATACCAATATATGCTCTT
The DNA here is from genome assembly GCF_001604975.1 of Cebus imitator. NCBI lineage: Eukaryota > Metazoa > Chordata > Mammalia > Primates > Cebidae > Cebus > Cebus imitator. The sequence continues at coordinate 4,418,121 of NW_016107479.1, read as the reverse complement.
AACAACAGTCAACAAGAATATATATTCCACATCACTGCCTAATATTGGGTGTTTTCAATACTTATTTTTTCCCATGCTCAAAAATAATTTTTTTCTGTTTAAATTTGTATTTCTGTTATTAGTATTAGTAGTTTATTTTAGTAGCAGTGCTTCTATGATTCATTTCTATTAGGTTCTTCTAAGGTTTTTTAAAATTTTTGAGTAGCTGGAACATTTAATATAGTTTATATATTTATCTGTTAAATATTATAGCATTAGCAAATAGTTCCACCAATCATAATGCAAATCTTTACTCTTTAATATATCAGAAGTCTTATAACTCATGGCTTTGTCAGGGGAGATTTTCATTTTTTCTGTGGTCACATTTGTGGGTCTTTTTTCTCTGTGACTTCTTGGATATATGTGGCTTGGGAAATACTGTGCTAATAAAACTACAATACTAATATTTTCTGTTTCCTTCTAACACTGTTTTTTTAACTGACATAAAGGTTTTAAATCATGCAGAATTATTTCTGTGCACTTTGCAAAGTGAACCTCTAAACTAATTTTATAATTGTTACACCTATACAGGCCACAAATTACTTTTGTGATATAAATTGAAAAGCCTATTCTATTTTTATTTTAAATGTGACTTTACTATATATACTAAACTCTCATATACTCATGCATCTATTTCTGAATTATTAATTTTTGAATTTATTATTTTGTTCATATCATACTCTTTTAAATTCTCTTGACTTAAAATTATATCTCTGGTAGAATATATCTACCTTCACTATTCTTTCCTTTAAAAATTATACTTTTCCCCTAATTTGTTCCTTCTGGAACTTTGGTTTCTGAAGGTGAAGATGAACAAATCATCTTAAAACTTTTTTATTTTCATAAGCTTTGTGAGAATTATCATCTAAAAAATGTCTAGTCTCCTAATCTAGAATGTTATGTATCTCTGCTTTTCTCAAGTGGATTTCTTCTTATTAAATATGCTTACTTATTTTTGTTAATTATTATATATTTTAAAGTTTCAGTTCGGATTTTAATGTTCCATTCTTTATAATTGGGTTATACTGTTGTATAGAAATATATTTATTTTGTTTGTTAAACTGGTATTTATCTTTTACCAGAAAAGATGTGTTTTTTCTCTTTTTCTTCATATATTATTGTATTAGCTAGAACATTAGCATAATGCTATAAATTTGCACACTATGTGATCATCTTTGAGTCATTCTAAACATAATGTTTACACCCTTAAGAATTATTCTTTAGTATTTCTAGTAATCCTCTTAATTTCTAGTAGCATGGAGTAAAGAAGGCTTACTCTTACTTGGTGACTGGAAATTTTAGTTGATTTCACTGATTAGAGAGCATACCATAGCTTTTAATTTTTAGTTTTTAATTTTTAAAAGTTCATTTGTTTTTATTTATTGATTGATTTTGATTGATTTTTATTAATTTATATTTTGAGACAGGATCTCACTCTGTTGCCCAGGCTGGTACAATCGTGGATCACTGCAGCCATGATCTCCTGGGCTCAAGCAACTCTCCCACCTTAGTCTCCCAAGTAGCTGGAGCTACAGGCATGTGCCACCACACCTCACTAATTTTTTATTTTTTTGTAAAGATGGAGTCTTGCTATGTTGCCCAGGCTGGACTTAAATTCCTGGACTCAAGCAGTCTTACCCTCTCAGCCTCCCAGACTGCTAGTGTTATATGTATGAGCCACTTTGCCCCATCTAATTTATTTATTTTCTATGAATATGCTATCATCAAGCTAAAACTCTTCCTTAAAGAGTTGTCCCAGGTACTATGTCCCAAGGAAAACTTTTGAGTGCTCCGAAGGTGGGACCAATGCTATTTTACTTTTTCCACTTTGTACATAGTTCTTATATGTAACTCCTGCAATAATTGCACACCTAGTAGAAGTAATATGTCCAAAATATGGTTACACACACACACACACGCAAACACATACACACATTGTTAAAGACAAATCTGTAACTTTTTACATTATATTACCTTGCTTATTGCCTCACAGAATTGAAAGGTGATATTGGTTGTGCTATGTAAACCTAAGAAGAGTTTCTTGGAAGAGTCAGCATTCTGGAACATTCTGAAGCTTCTTTCTTTTCTTGCAGGCTCCTCAAGTGCTGCATTTCCCTTCCATGCTGTTATTCTATACATCTATTCCTATATCATTAGAGCTAAACAAACAATTTGTTTGTTTAAACAAACATATTTGTAAGCTATATCATTAATGTGACTTCAATGATCTTAAAGTTTACATCTCCCCTACAAAATGCAGATAATTTGCATTTTTGAGACTCTCTTCCCAAAGCCTGTGTGCTATCATATCATAAGCATCTATGCATCTTCAGCAACTAAGTCAGTGACATATTAAGTGTTAAAGAATTTTTCAATTTTTGCTATGTGCTATAAAATTTTGTCTTTTTACTATAGCATATAAGAGTTTTATAATAATTTGCTTTTAGAAAATATAATATTACTCCCCAAATTATACAAATGAATGCTTTATTTATGGGTACAACAAATAACATCTACATTTTTTCAATATGCCAGATATTTCTTTTCAATTTTTAATTATGGGTATGTAATAGTACATGTATTTATATCAGCTGTATTTCTGATTAATAAGTACAGAATACAAATGATATTTCTGATAACTTCTGGAGTAAAACTGCAGAAAACCAAGAGTTGATATACTAAATAAATGTTTTCATAAGGACTGATACAAAACACATCAAAATAATAAAAAAAGATACATTTCTTAAAATAAAATCTAAATCATTAATCATGAAAATGGTTTATTCATGTATTTTTCTTGTCCCTCTTTTATTACAGAAAATTTTAGTAGATTCCACTTATAAAAAGAAAATCCTGTTTATTTTTGAGTTATCAATATTCTACTTTTCTTCTCACATGTTTTTGTTAATTATATCATTAAAATTATTTAAAAAGCATATATGACTTTTTCATAAAATTATAAAATGTACCTAATGTAGAAATGTATCGTTGTAATTAATTTTAGAAATCATTGAATTAGTCTTATCCAGAGCATCTTTTAATATCTTTGCATTATCAATAATCACTTTAAATCATATTTAATCACAATATAATGGACAGTATATTACCAATTCATTTTGTTATTTTAAGGGATATTTATATATTTTATTTCAAAATTTTAAACTCAAACATAATCAGTTAAATACATATTTCTGTCACTTTGTTGTCAGTAATAGAACATTTTTTGTTACTGCTTGTCATGTATATTGAACATGTGTTTGTCTTAATCCATCCTTCAAACATTCACCATTTTCTTAACTAATTTCATAAACCAGCATCTCTTTTCTTTGTCTTCCTTGTCAAGACCTTCTAATCTTTTCCTATATTGTAGTCACATTGATCCATCAGTCCCTGGTTTAAAACATTCCATGCCGCCCAATTGTTTTAAATATAAAAAGTCCTTCCTGACTTACCCTGGCTTCTGTCTCTTGTTTTATCATTTGCTACTCTTAACACATCTACTGACCAGTGGTCTTGGGTAGCTGCTACTTATTCAGAGCTGAAGCTTTTCACATGCATGTTTTTTGCTCTGTCTGCAGTGCTTTAACATCCCCATTCTTTTCATCAGCATAATTTTTATTTGACCTTCAACATTTTTCAGGTATTTCCTTTTGGAGGATTTTTTTGTTAATGTAACATCCCTACCCCTACCCCCCACCTCAAAAGGCCACATTAATTGTCCCTTTGATGTGTTTAAAAAACCTTACATTAAGCTTTATGAAAATCCTAATTACTGTGCAGTACAATTTTGTATTCACTTATATTTCTCTCTCATTAGAGTGAAATTAGAATTGTGTATGTTTCTCTTTGTAAACACAATGGCTGGGCAGTTTCTGGCACATAGCAGTTGCTTAGGGAATGTTGAGCACACAAAATGCTAGTTTACCTGTTCTAGGAAGCTTTCTTTGCCTCCTCCAACTGATTCCCTCTTATTCCTTTATAACATTGATAGCCAGCACCACATACCATCACACTAATGTAAATGTTATCTTGTGTATATATCTCTAGAGTTATACACTTCTTAAAATCTCTGATGTCTGTTCCTCCTGTCTCTTTGGTAATATGTAACTCATGCAACTCATAGCCCGTACTCATAAGGTGAGCTGTATTTGAAAACTCAGTATTGAATAGCAAAATGAACAGAAGTAGGTTCAATTCTGGATCTGTCAGTTACTGTTTCACCTTGTACATCTTGTTTAAAGTCTGTGAGCTTTAGTCTCCTCAACATCATCAGATATAATGTCATTTACTCACAGATCTAGTGCCAGTTTAACAAAGTTAATGTTTATAAAATGTTTAGAGCAGTGTAGGCCACATCTATGTAACTTGTATCATGTGAACCTCAATTGCAGAATATGAAAATATTAATATTCTAACTTTATACATAAAATTTGAAGTACTACAAATATTTACAATGGCCAATGAATTATTGGTTGTTATCCTTGCCATATGATGACATAACTTTAACTGGTAAACTAAAAATATCTACTATTCTTTGCTGGTACCTCAAAAATCTTGCTACTGATTATATACAATAAAACTTTCTCAAGGGGTTATTAAAACTATTATTCTTATAATTTTTAAAGCCTTATTTATGCTATATAATAATTTCCCAGTGCTCATTAATATGCTATTGCTACCACTGTAAAAGAATCTAAAATTAGTTAATTTGGAATTAATGTCAGAGAGTAAAAGAATACTAAGAAGAGGACAGCCATGGTAGATCATGCCTGTAGTCCTAGTACTTTGAGAGGCTGAGGTGGGAGGATCACTTGAGGTTGGGAGTTCGAGACCAGCCTGGCCAACATAGTAAAACCCCATCTCTACTAAAAATGCAAAACTTAGCTAGGTATGGTGGTGGGTATCTGTAATCCCAGCTACTTAGGAGGTTGAGGCAAAAGAATTGTTTGAACCCAGGAGGCAGAGGTTGCGGTGAGTGGGGATCTTGCCACTGTGCTCAAGCCTGGGCAACAGAATGAGACCCCATCTCGAGAAATAAACAAAAAACAAAAAACAATAACAACAAGAAAAAACACCAAGAAGAATGCTAAGCTACTGTCAAATCAAAATGTTAGTTTAGGAGATAGTACTCGTAAATGTTAGCAATAATGCCAGAAAAAAAATTTTTTTTTTTCAGTTTCCAAATAGTTATTTTATCAGATTGTTTGAACATTAAATGTATCCTGTTTGCAATCCAGAATACCTACCTGAAGTTTGCTGTTTTGTGTGTATTTGTGTGTTTACTTTTATTGTATATTTGTTTTTCTAAATTCTTTGGCACAATTTTCTGGGGGCATGTAGACTGACACAATACAAGTCAGGAGGGTGCGTTTTCTTTGTGCTGCCAATTCTAATCGTTTAAATTTTGGTTTGAGTTGTGACTTTTTGAAGTCTGTGTTGTTTATTTGTAACAATTGTACTTTTATTTTTCTATATCCTCTAACTCCAGCCTTTTCTCCACACCCTCCCGAACTTCTGCATTCACAGCTGAACCATATTATTAGGAAAGGCTCCTTGATGAAAAGATCAGGATAGGAGATCTGACCATTTGTCGGTGTTTTCCCTAGAGTAAAAATAATAATAATAAAAACTGAG
>NW_016107479.1:4352903-4412407 GCF_001604975.1 Cebus imitator | reverse complement strand
AGAACTTAGGGTAGTTTTATGAAATGCAACATCTAACCGCTTGTTTTCTGGAAAAAAGACACTACAATGACGTGAAGTTGAGAAGGTGGATACTGCTTCACTTACACACACCCATTCTCAGACCATAAAAAATCTCTCACCCTCCATCTAGCCAGCAGGCATATAGTACCATGTGGCAAAAGTACAGTGAAGGTGGGCTTGGGACTCAGGCTCCATCTTTCTTCTCAGTAGCAAAGTCCAGGCTGCCTTATACAACAAATCACCACAGCTGAACCCAGTCCCTCTTCTTCACCCAAACCAGTCATTCCACTTCACACCAGCCAAAATACAGAAAGATATTTTTTAAAGCAAAAAATATATATACTTTTATGTTGTGAAAATTAACCTGTATTCAAGCAGAGATGTTGTAGGAAATGAAAAAAAAAAATGTGATGTGACTGCCACATTGATGCTTCCATAGCATGCCTCCTAGCCAGCTTCTGCTTTAGGGCACAGAATTCTTGATGTTTGGGAAAAAATGAAAATAAAAAATTGTACATCAAGTTTTCGTTAAGCAGTAAATGCATGTTTTAAAGCCAGAATTACATTTATTTTTTTGCAAATTTATGTACTCTGAGAAGTTACTTCACGTGCTTTTATGTTTGTTAGCACTAGAGAATTAATCTTGAATCATATGGGTTTTAATTTTTTGCTAACACCAAATGTTGTAATTCCTGAGCAAATTCTTAAAATATAGTAGACATTTAGTGCAACACATCTGACATAATTATTCTTAAATTCCAGGGGGGAAAAAGGCCTCTGAATTACTGATCTTGCTCAAAGTCAAAACTTAAGTTCCCTATGAGCAATTTTTGAACTTCATGACCTCGTATGAATAGTGTCATATTTCCTGAGCCTTTATGAATGCCTTTATCATATTAAAGCCCTCTCCTACTCCCTGCTGTGCCAAGCCAGCCATAGCTCTGGGTGAGAGCAGGTTGCCAGATGCTAAGACATCCCAGTCCCAGAAGCCACATCCATCAGTTCTCTCTTGGGACACAAGAAAGATATGCTTGGCCAGCTCTCTTAGTGTCTCTTGGTCCAGTTCTTTTCTGGAAGGGATAATTACTTGTGGCTGCAAGTGAAAGGTACATAAAATTTCTCACAATTGCTCGAAAAATTAGGTGCCAACCTCTAGCTTTGATCTTGTGAAATCATTTTATTTTGCAGCAATAATTTCAAAAGTTATCTGTTACCAGATGTTAAAAGATATACCACTCTAAAGACTCAATATTTTACACTATTGAAATGATTTTTGTATCTTAATAAAAGTCCAGATTTTCTTCAAAACAAAAGAGACATTATCTTTTTTCAGATTTCTTATTCTATAAGATAAAGGATATATAACTTATTTTTTCATGTTCTTTATGACTGTTTTTGCTGCGTGCTACTTAGCTGCAGTAAGAAAAAAGCATGGTTAAAATTTTGCTGAATGTACTTATTCAAAGAAAGAAACAACGTTATTTAGGACTCATTTAATACAACCAAACCACATAGGGTAAGCCTAAAGATTTCTTGATACCAGAGGGCTGACTGTTCTTGAGTAGCAAGTACTTCATTTGTGAAATATTCTGCTTCTCCTTGAAATTGTCTGAAACCTCTATAGCTCAAATTATACCAAGAATGTTAAGAGAACAGGGTGAGTTACTACATTTAATATATAAGTAAAGTAAAAATCAATTGCAGAACAGGATGGAGGACAGTATATTTTTCAAGTTCTGTTAATAGATATGTGCATAAATTTCCAAGACACTTAAGTACCACTACTTAGGTTTCTTTTTTTAAATATATTGCTAAATTTATCTTAGTGCATGAGCATTATAAGCCTCAAAGTTTCTTTCTTAAAAATATGCTACCCATCTGCTTCTCCTATATTTTTATAAAGGCATTGCTTCTGAAAGTATAGAAACACTTTTCCTGAATCAGGGAAGGTTTGCTTAAGTAAATTAGAGTGGAGAACTGCAGCAATTATGTGAATTCTTCAGTTGAAACGTCAATTATTTTTCTAGAATGTTTGAATATACGTGTTAACAGCAATCCCACTGCTTCAACCAACATTACTTCCTTAGTTTCGTTTACTTTTAAAACAAATAGTAAATAGTAACATCTGGCTATTAGCCATAGAGTAAATCCCGTTTCAAGAATTACCCTGTACCACAACCCTTTTGCACAACAAGCCCACAAGAGTTCATTCGAGTGCTAAAAACTGAGATCATTTTAATCTTGGACACCAGATGGCGCTCGTACATCTTGAATTGGCTTTGATCTTTCTTGTTTTAAAATTGTCCCCCTTTCACCTTTTCAGGAAAAATTTGCTTAAAAGATTAAAGTTCATATATGTTTTCTCTCGTGTAAAACTTAATTGAAAGCTTTCAAGTATTGATTAAAACTCAGAGCCCATTTTCTCATTTCTTTTTAGCTTAATTGGACAATAGTGTTGATGTCTCTTGAATATTACAGGGATGACTAAGAAGAGTATCTGTGTTAGTGACATGAGGGAATAGTCCACAAGTCACTGACTAATCATTTAGAAATTTAAATTAATTTAGGAATTATTCTAATTTTTGAAGCCATTTTTGTCCAGATTCCATTCTTCTGTCTTCAATGCCTTGTCAGTTTAAAAAAAAAAAAAAAGAAAGAAAAAAAGAAAAAGAAACACTGGTAACTAGGAATTACATTTATCCATCATCCACAAGAGAGCCCTGTCTATGTGCAAATGAGTTTTATGTGAAGCCTCATGGGTGCCTGAAATTATTCCTCTTACAAACACTCTCTTGTTCTGCTTCATTCTCACATTTCCAGATCAGTGTCACTTTATTCTGCTTAAACCATCAAACGGATAATAGCATACAATTAGGCTCCTCATTATAGGAGCAGCAGCCATTGCTGCTTTCTCTCTTGCTCCCTCTCTCTCCACTCCATCTCTTTAAATTGATTAGCAACTTTGTACTTGGACAAGGGATGGCATGTTATGAAGGATCTGTTGTATACTCAGTGGCTTGATTTTAACGCAATCTTTCTTTGCTGGCCTTGAGCCCTTACAGTAGTTTCTTATTTTTCTGGGAATTATAGTTTATCTACCACATCTGAGATTTCATTATGTTTAAGTAGGAGCTCCCCTACCACCCCCAGCAAGCAAGAAACATACACCTCTGCATTGTATGTAATAGAAATTGATGAAAATTAAAATTGAAAGAAACCTTTGCTTACTTTTTAAAATCTCTTATTCTTTATCTCTGCCTTTTAGTGGAAAGTTGTGGGGAAAATGCAAAATTATTAAATGCAATTTACAGAAAAGAGGCAATGATTACATCCTTTACAATCTAGTTGACTATGAGAGTGAAGAGGATTTTTAAAACCCTATCATATTTACCCATGCTAATATGCAAATTGTTCCTCTCATGATAATGAGCATATTATCTAGCTTAAGATATTTCATTACAAGCTCATAGATTTTCCCTGTTAATCGTTGAGAGGATTATTGACCAAGTAGTACTGATTGACTTTGTTATGCTAATAGCAGCACATGAAATGCAATAATGGGCTTAGAGCCCCAGGCTCCTGGAGAATTTTTATCCTGTCTTTTCCAGAGGAATCTACATTACCTTTTGGAAGTATTCCCACACAAGCCACAAAAAAGTATTTTCTTTGGATCAGTTTCTCTCTTGGCAGCTCTTTTCTGAATCATAGAAACTTTTAGCAGAATTAAGTTTAAAATTAAAGGAATAAAAACAACACTTGTTAAAAATGTATCAAGATTAGGGAAATGTATCAGAGATGAGAAGCCTTTTGAATCAGTTTTTTCAACAGCCATACCATTAGACTTCAACAGTGGTCAATCTCCCACACAGGTGAGGAAATGGAACTTCTCCAATTCAATAAAGATTTTCTAGAGAGCAGAGGTTTTGTGAGTGATAAGTGCTAATACAAGATTACCTAATGTAACCTTTACCAGTAGGAAAGGAAAGGGAAAGGGAGTGAGAACGGGACTGGGAATGGGAAAGGGAAAGGGTGGAAGGAAAAAGAAAGAAAGAAAAAAAGAAATAAAGGAAGGAAGGAAGGAAAACTGCGGTATTAATGTCTGGTTGCTAATTATAGGACTTCTTCCAACTTTGTGAAGGACCAGCATTGGAGAGAGGCCATGTGCGCTAGCTTTACTGCAAGGTTCTTTCCTCTTCTCACATAAAATTATTTATTGATTATTTTGCTCAAAATCCTCCAGTGGCTCTTTATTTCCTTCAGAGTGAAGGCCACTGTAGTTCCGTTGTCTTTATAGATCTTATGGCCCTATGCCATCTGAAACTTCCTCTCTCCATTGTCTCTCTGACCTCAACCCCTATTACCCTTCCACTCCCACCAAACCCTTTTGAATCACCCTTTCAATCATGCTGGCTTCCTTATTATTCTCCAAACACATCAAGCACACTCAAAGATTGGAATAATATTCCCCCTGCAAACCAAAAAGTGACTAAAGCAAATTTCAATCAATTTAGGTCTATTTTGCCAAGGTTGAGGATGCACCTGGGAAAAACACAAATCACAGGTGCATCTGTGCTTTTTCCAAAGACTGTTTTGAGAACTTCAGTGCTTAACAGGAAAAGTGCAAGCAGGAGGAGAAAAAGGGGGAAGAAAGGAAGAAGGATGGACAATGAGGCAAGTGGTTACATTCTTGTGAAGCTTTGATTACCACTCAGTGAATCTACATTTTACACATGAAAAGAAGGAGTAGAGGAAAATGTCAATTATGTACCTTTTCTCTTGCTCAGTAAAATCTACATTCTACACAAGATAAAGTAAGCACAAAAAGAAGGAGTAGAGGAAAAAGTTAATCATGTATTTGTCTTGGAGTATGTGAAAGGATGATTTCTAGTCTTGTCCTTGTCAGGTACCTGTGAAGATAAACTGGTAATTGACATTGTCAGGGTGAAATTTAACAGGACTGTATTTTAGGACTAGTTTATAGGAAAGGATGTATGTTCTGAAAGATTTTGGGGCCCTCATGGAATTTCCTTGTGAGCCATTTGTGAGGGAGTCCATCTCGGGAAATGTGTGAATGCCAATGATTGTGGGAACCAGGCTTATATATGAGGCACAACATAGGGTTGTGAAATTACAGCTATCTGTTTGGGACAAAAGGAAGGCAAGTGTTTGTACAAATCACTTCTCAAGTTTAACTTACCCTTTGGCATAGTCAGTTTGGGGTCGCCAGGTTCTGTTTTCTTTCACAGCCTAGATATCCACATGATTAATTTTCTTTAAGACTTTGCTCAAATTTCACCTTAATAAAATCCACTCTGAGATCTGCTTATTTAAAACAAGCCACTCTTCCCTTGCCACACTCTGGATTCTCTTTACCCTGCTATCATTTTGCATTTATTAACTTATAATGTACTACATAATTTACTAGTGTTTTGCAAGATATGTATATTTTGTGAGCAAAGATGCAGACATGGATAAAAAGTTATCCAATAAAAATATATAGAAATAATATTCCTAAATTTATAATTCAGTAGAATGCCTTCATGATTAACCTGAAATATGAAGAGATATAATTTTCCTTAGACCTGCTTCTGTTTTTGTTTTAATTACAATAATCACTATGCTGTGGTTTGAATGCATTAGAAAATTAATCTCTAATGTATTGGAAGATAGGGCATAATGAGAGATGTTTAGGTAACAAGGGCTCCACACTCATGAATGGATTAATACTGTTTATAAAAGGGCTTGAGGCTAAGAGTTTGATCTCTTGCTTGCTCTTGCCCTCTCTTTGCTCTTGCCCTCTCTTTACTCTTCCGCCATGAGATGAAATAGCAATAAGCAATGCACCAGGTGCAGCTTCTCAGTCTTGGACTTCCCAACCTCCAGAACTATGAGAAATAAATCTCTGATTTTATCAATTACCCAGTCTGTGGTATACTGTTTCAGCAGCATAGACTAATGTACACTGTATAAAAAATGGTTGAAAATATCTAAAGATCAGTATCTCCATTATAGAAAATTTTATATTTTCAAGTTTGGCAATTAAAGAAGACAACTCAAATCAAAATAAGCAGGAACTCTTTTTCTTTTTAATTTATTATTTTTTAATTGCATTTTAGGTTTTGGGGTACATGTGAAGAACATGCAAGATTGTTGCATAGGTACACACATGGCAGCGTGATTTGCTGCCTTCCTCCCCTTCACCTATATCTGGCATTTCTCCCCTTGCTCTCTCTCCCCAGCTCCCCACCCCCCATTGTCCCTCCCCTATTTCCCCCCAACAGACCCCAGTGTGTGATGCTCCCCTCCCTGTGTCCATGTGTTCTCACTGTTCAACACCTACCTATGAGTGAGAACATGCAGTGTTTGGTTTTCTGTTCTTGTGTCAGTTTGCTGAGAATGATGGTTTCCAGGTTCATCCATGTCCCTACAAAGGACATGAGCTCATCGTTTTTGATGGCTGCATAATATTCCATGGTGTATATGTGCCACATTTTCCCTGTCCAGTCTATCATTGATGGGCATTTGGGTTGGTTCCTGGTCTTTGCTATTGTAAACAATGCTGCAATGAACAGTCGTGTGCATGTGTCCTTATAGCAGAACGATTTGTAATCCTTTGGATATATACCCAGTAATGGAATTGCTGGGTCAAATGGAATTTCTATTTCTAGGTCCTTGAGGAATCACCACACTGTCTTCCACAATGGTTGAACTAATTTACACTCCCACCAACAGTGTAAAAGTGTTCCTATTTCTCCATATCCTCTCCAGCATCTGTTGTCTCCAGATTTTTTAATGATCGCCATTCTAAGTGGCGTGAGATGGTTTCTCAATGTAGTTTTGATTTACATTTCTCTAATGACCAGTGATGATGAGCATCATCACTGGTCATTAGAGATGATAAGCAGGAACTCTTTATTTGGAGCTTGCTAAAGGAAGACAGCCAGGCACTGTTGAGACAGCCAAGTGGGCAGTGGTCCTCAGAAAAACTCCAACCAGTCTGTGCACTGGGAGAAATGTGCATTGGGGTGGATGCATAGAAGTTCAAGCCATTTGTAGCTGGGAGGGCCTGGCCCCTCCTCTTCCTGTGTGGAACTTGGGATTCAAACTGCAATGCAGGAAGTGTACCAGCTGGGACTCTGGCTTTGCGGAGGGTCCCTGTTTCCTTTTTTTTTTCCCTTCCCCTTTTCACCCAATAAAACCCTGCCTTACTAACCCTTCAAATTGTCTGCAAGTCTAGATTGTTGTGGCCATGTGACAAGAACCAAATAGTCCTGCAACACTAGCATTTGTGTTCAGCAGAGAATGAAAGGTAGGCAGGGAAATGAGTAGCTTTATCATAAAAAAAGGCAGGGGGAGGAGCTTCAGGTATGTTTCGATTGGAGGTTGTTGGCATTGACCAAGCTAGTCTAATGTCTTCCTCAGATTGATTAAACTTTAGAGGTTTTTCCCAACTATAAGCCCCTGACCACACTTTTCTTAGTGTTTACTTCAGAAAACTTTAAATTGTAAATTCTTTTTTTCTGCCCCTTTCAGATGTAAATTTTATACAACTCAGGAAAATATTTCTCAAGGACCTGGGACCCATCGGTATGAAATGTAATCAAGAAAAGTAGAGCCCCTCTCCCAATTTCTGTGGGAGGTCAGGAGCTCAACTTTGATAAGGACAATTAGCAAATACAGACAACCTAATAATATTGATCTTTCTCTCCTCTAAAGTCCTCCAATATTTTTCCATTTGTTCATTCCAGTGTTAAAAACTCCTCTTGCCTTTGTTTCAACAGAGTTCAATTTAATATCTTTTTCCTATTGCAATTGTTTTGATCCTTACTGGATAGTCTTGAAGAAAGTGTTCCTTGCTTTTTCTTTCTCTTTCTCTCTCTCTTTTTCTTTCTTTCTTTTTTTGACAGAGTCTTGCTTTGTCACCCAGGCTGGAGTACAATGGCATAATCTCGGCTCAGTGCAACCTCCGCCTTCCTGGTTCAAATGATTCTCCTGCCTCAGCCTCACGCCCAGCTAATTTTTTGTATTTTTAGTAGAGACGAGGTTTCACCATGTTGGCCAGGATGGTGTCAATCTTTTGACCTCATGATCTACCCTCCTTGGCCTCTAAAAGTGCTAGATTACAGGCATGAGCCACTACACCTGGCCCTTTCTTTCCATTTCTAACAAATGTCTAGTGCCATTTTTCTTTGATTAAATGAGGAAACCAGAGTCAGGCCAACTAGAAGTGAAGCATTGTATGTCATTGGTTTGGAAAACATATTTGGCTTTCTCTGGTTTGTTCTGAATTGGAAGTGGGGGGCAGAACTTAGGGGAGCAGACAGTCATTGACCAATTCCTTAATTATGGGTCTATTGCTATAGAAGTTGGTTTGTCTTTCTGGACTGGTGGCTGCAAAGGTTTTGCATCAGAGTTATGCTATAATTTGCAGTCTGGCCATTGTCTATTTGTATATTCAGTGTCTCATAAAAACAGTGATGTTTCTGGTTAAGGTAAGAGATTCTGGTGAATGGAGAAGAGGAAGCTGTGCTGTGCACATGTGTATTCCACTACGCTATTTTTTTCTCCCCTTTCTATGAAATATGCAGGAGGATCCCAAATTAGAAGTAAAGATGTAATACTAGGGAACTACTTGGAGAAAATTGAGAAGATCCTGGGTGTATTTCATTGCTCAATTGGGGTAGAACAGGCTTACTTCCTTTATTTTTCACAAAGCAAAGATTGAAATAGAAACACTTTAGGGAAATTCACCACTTCCCAACAAGTGCAGAAATGGTTTCAGTGGGGTGGTAAAACAGTGAGTTTCATAGCATATGTAGGTGGTGTTCCTCTGCTCCAGTGGAAAACCCACTGGAGAATGTTTTTAGCACAGCTGCCACAGTCATGGAGGGAAGCAGTGGATAATTGGACCCAACACTACACTCCCAGAAGTGAGCACCAAGCCTCTGCGGTTCAAGGAGATACCCAAGCTGAAGAACAATAGGATCAGAGGATGTAAAGACAGACGAGAAAAACTTGGAACTGGGTGACTTAGAGATGACCAAGTGTTCACAGTTGCTCATTTCTTACCCTCTACTTTGTCCTGGTGGAACTTTAGACAGGCTTCCATTTCCTACAGGCCACTAAACTATGCCTATCCCAAGCCTGAACCAGGCACAAAAAAAGTAGAATATTCCCTCTTATCAGCTTCTCCTAGGAATCACCCAAACACACAGTGAGAACCTTTTCTTGTCAAACCACACTGGCCATTCCCTCTTACATGCTCAGCTTCACCTCCGAATATTCTGCCGTTTCTCCTCCCCTCCTTTACCTTCTGAAATAACTTTCCTTTTCTGTTTGATTTGGAGACACTTGCAGACATGATAATAGATTTCTTGCTATTGCAATAGTCTCTTTCCCCCTCCTGCAATAACCTCTTTGAATAACAGTATCTCCTGATTAATGTCAACTTGATTTTCTTGAACAGAGTCCATAAAAGTAGTAATAGTAATAAAAACAGTTAATAGTTCTGTAGAGCTTACTCTGTGATAGGTACTGTCCTGAATCCAGCCTTACATGGATGGTCTCATTTAATGCTTTAAACACCTTATGAGGTAGATATAATGATTATGCACATTTTACCTATGAGAAAACTGAGGATCATATAGGTTACTTGCTCAATGTGACACAGCTGATCAGTGACTGAAACAAAACAGAGACATGGGAAGTCTGACTTTACAGCTAGTCTCTTAGCCATTATAATCCTTTCCCTCCAGAAAAGAAGAGCTACATAGGAAGTCTTTAAAAAAAAAAAAAACTTAATGATCTGCATCTGATCTGCATACAAGTACCAATTTTGGAGGACACAGGTTTTAGTTTTTAAGGAGGGGAGAATAGTTTATCTACTTCCCAGGAAGAAAACATATTAAATGAAAAGTTTTGCTTTTCTCCCTTGCTGATTCATGGGCTCTGGATAAAAGTCGCTGCTCATTTATTCTTATCTCTTTTACTTGTGTTTCCCGATACGTGTTGATAAAAGAAATGAGAGGTTCCTCTTGGTGATTTCCTCCATGTTTTATGTAAATAACTTGGCACTTGCCTCTTCTAGGTGGGAAATTTCAAGCTTCTCTGTCTTCAACTGGTTGGGCAAGTCTAGTTGACACCAGTCTGTAGTTCTAGGTTTTTAATTGTTAAGGAAAGAGATAGGACATAGGAAGTCCCATCATTACAGTCCTGGGGTTTTAAACTGCAGTCTGCAATCTGGATATCATTAATTAGGTAGCTATTTTTCTTCCTATGCGGCTCCGTGTCAAATTTTCAGTTGCTTCAGAACACCAAGGGGAGAAGTGTGGTGATTAATTGATACCTTAAAAAAACAATAAACTTTCAATTTCCTGTTTCTTAACCAGTTTGAATGTTTTCCACAAAGTAAACTTCTCATTTACACTTCTAACAGAGTTCCTTCTCAGTGCATTGGAATTTCAGGAGGTTTCCAGAGGCAATGTGGCATTTAGTATTTCTAAGTTTTGAAGAGATAAAAATGGTGCTTACGGTAGAAGCTTTTAGTAGACTCTCTTAGAACTGGATGTCTTAAGAAGGAAGCAGATGATGCAAGGTGGGAAATGTATGAAGTACATGTTTTCTTAGCCTATTTGCATTATTTTCACATATGCATCTACATTTCAGTAGAGAACCTTTGTAAAACTCCATTACTTTATTATCAAATTGAAATCTTGATAAATAATGGCACATTCTATGCATATTGAATACAACCAGAAGCTGGTGTCTTGCTCATCATGTCTGATGATAATTGTTGTGTTGCTTTTGTGTAATCTGTGGAACAAATACTTTATTTTGGCTACTATTTGCAATTTATGATAGTCAATAATTGTACAGTAGGTATAAACATATGTAGGTAAATTCTTTGTCTTATATGTAGACTTTTTTGAAATAAAAATAGGCATACTGAAGTTGATTTAAGATTATACCAGTTGACGAGGTAAGGTTTAAAATTTATAAACCTCTTTGTTAGAATATGGTTTTGAGGTTGAAGAATTTTTCTGGTGCTAACAACCTATTATTTTAGTATATTTTCACCTACTAGTTATAGTATCTTGATTCAAGCATAGCTTAATCTCTCTGCATCTTGGTTTTTTCATCTACTAACTGGAGATTATGATACCTACTTCCAGAAAGCCTTAATTGTTTGCTTACTCAGCAGCCATTTCCTCCTTCTGATATTCTCAGATTTCCTTTGAGAGCCTTTCCTCTGTACTCAGATATGCTATTTGAATAAGATGAACTCTAGAAGGCACGTGGTTGTGTTTGAGCCAATGAGACCTGAAGAGATAATGTCTGTGGCATCAGGAAAGATGTTTATCTTTCATTGGAAGTTGTAGAAAGAGATGTTTGCTACTTTTTCAGATAATGTGGGTGAAGATGAGTTGCCTAGGCATAAAGTCTAGGAAGGCCACAATGATGTTTCTTAAGCTGAGTAGAACCAGTGTGTTAATGAAAACCACACATGAAAAAGTATAGAAGGGAGAGAAACATGGAAATTATGCTTGAAAGCCTGAGCTTGTCTGAAGTCATACCTTCCTTTGGACTTTTAATTTACATGAACCAATTATTTTTCTTATTATTTGCTTTATTTGCTTATTTAAAGACACATAACATTTAAGTTGTTGTTGCTTTAAAGAGCCAGATAGGGATATTTTAAGAATTAAAGAAAAATCTGTAAAATCTAAGATAGCCTTGTTAAATACAGGAGCTATAACTCTTAATGTGGTAGAATCTTTCTATAATTATAGTATCAGGGAAAGGAATAAGACAAGGGTTATAGGCTTATTAATATGCCAGGTGTTTATAGAATGTAGTTTGGGGAACATGTCCTTTAAATGACAGTTTGTTTGCGACTACTCATAAAAATGAGCTAGGAGGTTTGACCTCATGTTACCATTAAGTTAGAGACCGCATTCTAGAAAATATGTTTAATAAAGTAACTTAAAATTTTAAAAAAAGATGTAACCAAGAAGTGAGGAAAGCCAATAGTAG
Source organism: Cebus imitator (assembly GCF_001604975.1). Taxonomy (NCBI): domain Eukaryota; kingdom Metazoa; phylum Chordata; class Mammalia; order Primates; family Cebidae; genus Cebus; species Cebus imitator. The sequence continues at coordinate 4,400,353 of NW_016107479.1, read as the reverse complement.
TTTATGTCTTATGATACATTTAAGTGTGAGGAGAAGTTTCAACAAATTAAACAGGTGAGGCGGAAAAAACCCTATTATTAATTAAAATTGACAGAAGCCTTCATCAAATTCCCTAATACTTTTCTGTCCCCATAATATTTAATTTACTAGCCCTTTTAACACAAAGTGTTATCAACATTCTCAGTCTATCACCTACATTGAAAACCAACACTTTTTAATTCATCTATTACACTCTCCTAACTTACAGGTATATTAGTTAATCCCTGACTTTATTTTTATATAGTTTACATGGAGCAAGTGTACAAGTAAAGGGATGGATTTCTTTATTGCACAGGATTTCTAAGCAAACTTAACCTTTAAGAAATCTATATGTAAATTATAAATCTTTCTATTATAAAGACACATGCACACATATGTTCAGTGCAGCATTGTTTACAATAGCAAAGACCTGGAAACAACCCAAATGCCCATTGATGACAGACTGGACAAGGAAAATGTGGCATATATATACGATGGAATACTATGCAGCCATAAAAAACAATGAGTTTGTGTCCTTTGTGGGGACATGGATGAGTCTGGAAACCATCATTCTCAGTAAACTGACACAAGAACAGAAAATCAAACACCACATGTTCTCACTCATAGGTGGGTGTTGAACAATGAGAACACATGGACACAGGGAGGGGAAAATCACACACTGAGGTCTGTTGGGGGAGACTAGGGGAGGGACAGTGGAGGGTAGGGAGGTTGGGGAAGGAAAACATGGGGAGAAATGCCAGATATAGGTAATGGGGGGATGGAGGCAGTAAACCACCTTGCCATGCATATAACTATGCAACAGTCCTGCATGATCTGCACATGTACCTCAGAACCTAAAGTACAATATGTGTGTGTGTGTGTGTGTGTGTGTGTGTATATATATGAATCTATATACATATAGGTTTATGTAAGAATCTACATGTATTAGGGTTTGCATGATTTCTGGACATTCAACTAATTAGTTGGTTTAATTATGTCAGTGGGAAAGGTGGGTCAAATTGTTAGCTTTTCATCAATTGGTTCAAGCAAATAGCTAATGAAAGTTTTTTAAAAAAGATGAATTTATGTAATTTTTCCTGTTTTTTGTTTTTTTTTTTAGAAACAATCTGTGTGTATTCATTAGGTCTTTTAGCCATTAGATTCAGAAGTTCTATTTGCTAATGTGGAATATCTTTCTGTATCACAATCAGAAGTCTATCTCACAGTAAGAAAATGATACTGTTTTATCTAGTTATGTGAAAAGATAATTTTTAAAAACTAAATTACCTGATATAACCACTAGAGTTAAAAACCATTTCATCAGTGCCTTGTTAAATACTGCAGTTTGATTAACTGTCTCATAATTGCTGTGTTTTATAGCTCAAGTTCAAAAAAAAGGACATACAACCGTGTCTATAAAACTCCTCTTGCTTCTAGAACTTTGCTAAGGTTGTGAGGGCTAGACATGCCAAATAATAGAGTTAGAACTTTACTCAAGTTAAAAAACATTTCATCAGTGCCTTGTTAAATACTGCAGTTTGATTAACTGTCTCATAATTGCTGTGTTTTATAGCTCAAGTTCAAAAAAAAGGACATACAACTGTGTCTATAAAACTCCTCTTGCTTCTAGAACTTTTCTAAGGTTGTGAGGCTAGACATGCCAAATAGTAGAGTTAGAACTTTACTCCTTTAGATTATATGTTTTAATCTACCATTTTTCCTTTGCATTGATGACTATTTTTAAAGTTGTTTCAAGTCTTTACCCCACTGTTAAAGGTTGAATTTTATCTCCTTTAAAGTCCATATGTTGAAGTCCTAATGCCAAGTAACTCAGAATGTGACCTTATTTGGAAACAGGGTACTTGTAGATGTCATTAATTTAGGATGGGATCATATTGGAGTACAGGGGCTCCTAACCAGATATGACTTGTGTCTTTATAAAGAGGGGAAATTTGAACACAAAGACAGATTCATGGACAACGATGTGAAGAGACACAGGGAGAAGAAAGCCATCTACCTACCAAGGGTAGAGACCTGGGATAGACTCTTCCTACACAGTTTTCAGCAGTTACCAACGCTGCTGATACATCAATTTTGGGCTTTTAGCTATTAGAAAATAGATTTCTGTTTTTTAAACCCCTAATTTGTGGTCCTTTGATATGGCAACTCTAGCAAAGTAATAAAATCACACACACACACACACACACACACACACACACACACTCCTCAAAGAAGGAGTTATCCAAAAATGCTTTCCTTATCCCCAGAAGAATACTGATATTAAGATGATAGGGAAAAGATCTTCCATATTGTACCTTTTAGAGGGAATAAAAATGAAATAGTGCAAATAATAAGGTGCCTTTAAAAAGTATTTATTTTCTCATTCCCCAACTATTTATCCTTGAGGCTTCTTTTTCAATATATAGATTGAAAGTCAATGTTTGTAAAATGCTTTGAGCTCTTTGGAGGAACAAGACCTGATGAATATAATCACAATATATTTATCAAAACGAATGGCTTTGATTGGAATCATTACTACAACTTTGTGATGATTCAGATTCCTCTACTACAGGAATTAACTGTCATTTTTTTCCCTACCATTTTATAGTTTTTAACCACCACTATATCAAAAAAAAGTTGAGATGCATTTTGTTAACTAGATTTACTTTTCAGGACATAGTTAGCAGTATATAGTTAATGGTATATAGTTAAGAATGGGTAACAGAGTTAGAGGATAACAATGAGATAGGGACCAGCAAGAGCAGAGTGACCTAAGGTGCAACTTCATGGATGCCTGGCCCACAAAAATTGAGAAGAGTCCTGGGGGCAAAGCTCTCTGGTGAAGTTAAGACTTTCTGACCTGGCAACAGTAAACAAATGAACGTCATGGGGACTCACTGACCAGCTCAAGGAGCAGGGCTAGAGAATAGCTTCAGGGCCTGTTTCTAGGAGATGGCAGCTAGTAACTATTTGGAACTTATATTTCTACATATGCCTTCCTTCAACTATAGCAAAATATAAAAGCAACACAAACTAAAATGTGAAAGCATCTTCCAAGTGGGCAGGTGGCAAAGGTTAACATTGGTGGTCTTCAGAGTATTCCTATTTTCAGTTTTCTGTAACCTTTTCTCTTCTTTGTTTTAACATTTTCCAAAACTTGACTGAGATATTGAGTTTTTCCTCTGACATATGCCCCCATTTTCTGTGAATGAATATTTGAGCAACAGTTTTCCTTGTTCTTATACTAAGATCATAACATTTATACTAAACAAATGGTTTCCTGAACTTTTGTAGAATGTGCATTGTGAAAATAATATTATCATGATTTATAGAGAAGGCCACTGAGACTCAGAAAAATACAGCTTGTTTGGCAATATTAACATTTGGGCAGGTTTCTAAACTTGCTGTTAGATACTGCTCAGCTTTCAGTTGTCAGTAATGGCTAGCAAAATTGGGAAGAAGATTGACATAGTATACCTTTGATATAACTCCATTTTCCTCCTTCTTGAATTATTGGCCTATCTGTCTTCTTGAGAGTATTATGTTGTTCTCAGCTGGTGACATGCCAGTCACTTCTAAGCTTTTGGTATTAAATGTGGTGCTTGATGACTAGGCTTACTGAAGGTGGGACACCATCCAGGGACAATGCGTTGGAAAAGACAACTTGATACTGATAGTGTTACACAGTATTTGTTGGAATGGCAGGCAATTAGATTGCTACTTGTAGGAGACGCTGCTAAGAAATCCAGTCAATTACATCCAGGATTTCAAATAAATGTAACAACTTGCTTAAATAGTTGAGCTTGACTGTCATTCAACCCAGATGCCCCTTTTAGATTTTAATTATTTCCCAATCAAGGTCCCGAACTTGGGTTAACAAACTTGTCTCTGTTGGGAATTTCACCATCTTTGGAGCTGCATTATTGATGTGATTAAGTCATGAGCCTGTTCCCTTTTTTTGTTTGTTTGTTTGGGCAGCTGCGCCCCTGTGACTTTGCAGGGTACACAGCACCTCCGGCTGACACTGAGTGTCTGAGGCTTTTCTAGGTACACAATGCAAGCTGTCAGTGTATCTATTATTCCGGGGTCTAGAGGACGATGGCCTACTTCTTATAGCTCCACTAGACAGTGCTCCAGCGGGGACTCTGTTCATTTTGGCTTTCATTTCCTGTGTTTGTGGGGATTGCTTAAGAAATTTTTGCCCAGGCCAATATCCTGAAGATTTTCCCCAAAGTTTTCTTGTAGTCGTTTTATAGTTTAATCTTGTAGATTTAAGTCTTTAATCCGTTTTGGTTTTATTTTTGCCTTTGGTAAGAGATAGGGCTCTAGTTTCATTCTCCATATGGATATCCACTTTTCCCAGCACCATTTATTGAAGATACTGTCTTTTCCCCATTATATATTCTTGGCACCTTTGTTGAAAATGAGTTCACTGTAGGTGGATAGTTTTTTTTCTGGGTTCTCTATTCTGTTTTATTGGTCTATGTGTATGTTTTCATGCCAGTGCCATGCTGCTTTCATTACTATAGCCCTATAGTAATTTACATTCAAGTAATGTGATTGTTCCAGTTTTTAATTTTAGTAATCAACCATCAAGGTAAATAAATTATTTATTGGAAAGGGCACCAACATGGTGAGTGGTTGTTTCAGCACTAACCGGATTTATTCACTGTAGAATGCCATGCAATCAGATTTGGTTCTGGAATTTTTCTCAAATAAAATATGTTAGCTTTCTTTGATTAGGTTTTATAAGTTGGTGACTTCAGAAAAAGAAAGTACCTAAGAATCAGTTCATACGGTCTTTTCTTAGTTCAGTGCTTTCATTAACAAATAAACAAACCTGCCTTTACCTATTGCATGATCTGGTTAAATGATCTGGTAATTTGGCTGTTACCTTTCCATTTGCAGAGGGAATGTTGTAAAGTCTATCAGTGGCTGCTGCCTTAGAACTTAGAGTTTATTCTTTACTAAATTTTCCAACTTGCAGTGCTTCACAAAAAGAGGGAAAGATGAAAGTAGAGGAAAATGGGGATAGAATGCAATATTGTTTCTAAATGACTTAAGGAAGGATATGATAAGAAGAAGTGGCAGAAGAGTATCAGGGATAATTCTGAGTCAAGAAGACATATAAAAGTTTTAGCATGCTCAACAATTCAGGGCTTTTATTATTTTTTTATTCTGTCTCTCTCGTTTTCACTTTCTTCATTTCCCTCCTTTTTTTCCCCTCAAAGTTATTTATTGAGTATCTATTCTGAATTATGGCTTTGCCATGCAAACAATATTCAAATAAAGAAACTTGCTATAATTGAGAAAATCTTCATAACTGAGATAGCATATTTTCATACTCATAGATAAGCAGATTATTTTCTTTTTAAAAATGTATTGCCCTTACCCCCAGATATCATTATTTGGTTTCATGATACATCTATAACCGCAAATATTCACTGGCTTTTTCTATTTTCTGAAACCTTTCACAATCAGCTTCCAGTTATCTGGGTGTGTTATGTTTTTTCTCTTATTCATCTGCTGGAAAAGAGACTAATTTACTTATTTTCTAAGATGTGCTTTAAAGTTCATCCATCCTCCATAATTTCTTCTTCACTTTGATGCTAATATAGAAAAGCCAATAGAATTCCCTTGGCTAAATGTATATTTAAATTAACAAAGAAAAAATTTTTTACCTTCCTCTAAAGAGAAGAAAGCCAATTCATCCTATATTTAGAGTAAGTGAAATGGGTACTCTTGTTTTAAATTATAGTTTCTATAATATTTGGGAGAAAAAAGAAAATGGTGATCCTATATTGCATAAAAATACAGAAAAAAATTAAGGATGAGGTCTAAAAAGAAAAAATGATGTGCTCATATTTACTCAATTTTTATTCAGAAGTGCAGAATAGAATTCCCACTGAGCTCTGGTAATAGTTTGGAGCATTAAAGAGAGCTTTAATAATTAATGTTGTACCTTCTGGAGAGATCATTTCTCTTATGTGACTGCACAATAAATGAAGATGCATATTCTGGACATCTGTGGCCAACTTGATCTTTTTCTTCTTCATTGGCTAGTCTGAGAGTTTTCCAGACATCATTAGCTATTGTGGTTAAATATGGAGTTCTTCACTTCTGTAATATAGAGATATTTGCTCTTGTGGCTCTCACCTGTTACGTCGTTCCTTTATTATTCCAAGCCAGAGCCATAGATGTAGATTTAGTCCTAAGGAGGGTTCCTATTGCTGACATTAGTGACTGCAAGATAGATGATATGGTGCTATGACTTTTTATGCCAACAAGCCACTATGTCCTCGCTATTACAGTACATTTTTCTTTTAAAATAAGTATTGAAGCTCTGAAAACTGGAGATTCTGGCAAGCTTTTTCATATCGGCCATAGCAACGAACAAGCATTGATACTTAAAGGAAGCAAAGTATGCATATAAAGGTAAATTACCTTATATTCCATTGCAACAGACAAAAAGGGCATTTTCTTGATTGAGTTAAAATATCTGTGGCTTCTGTGTATTTCAATATGAGATTTCTGACTCCTCTAATATATATATGTTTCTTCCATTGGTAGGAAGACAACCTTAAAATCTCAAATACTCCCTCTGTCTTTTGCTCTGTTTATATGTCTCTGGCGTTTCATTTTCACCACTCACTGTCTTGGTGCAAATCATAGAAACTGAGGGCCTCGTACACTCATTCATTGTATGGTGACAATAATAATATGTTCATTTTATATAAAATAAAAATGATAATCAAATGAAGGTACTTTATGTGAAAAGTGTAACTAACTGTAGCACTTAATGCAACTTCTTATTAATCCTACCTGAATATACTCAAACTCTCAATCTTCTCTAAATGGGCTAGTTCCCCCAGTTATGGTTCAAGCCAGGGTATTAGATTTTGTTGAAAATTGCTGGATTTGAGGCTGAATTGTGTTTTTTTTCTTAAGAAAATGAAAGCTTAGAAAAGATTCTGCTTTTAACTTTATTTGACTTTTTAAAAAATTATAACTAAACCAGTGAGGAAATTTCATAGTGAATAAGAACAGAATAAATAAAGATTTTAAAAATTTCCTGAAGTCTCAGAATATTAGGATCATTTTGAATCTAATAATTCTTTCCTGATTGGCAACAATTACCACATCAATAACAATAAGAACAAAATGATATTGCCACACAGTCATTGCAGACATACCTGAGAAAGTTATATGCCACTATCATGGAGGTTTCAATCACTTATGAACACCCTAGATCAAATGAAAAAAATCTCATTTGATCCCAGAAAAACTGTAAACTTGACTAGACAGAGTGGCAAAATGGTAAGTCTTTTAAGAGAAAAGAGAAAATATGCAAAAGCGAAGAGGCAAAAAGAAGGAAGGAGAAGAAACAAACATATACATTCGAATCTTGGTAAAAGTTCTTTTCACTTTATCCTGTGATAGCAATCTACTTCTCCTTCACACAATTTTGACAAATAATTAGCCATTTATAATTAATTGAAGTAATTTTTTCTTTGGCTTCCCCGGCAAAGGTCAGGCTTTATGAGAGTGTGGACCACTGTACCATCTTTTTGCCACACTGTGAAATATATGGTTAGAGGATATCCAGTGAATATTTCTTGACCAAGTTTCTGTCTGACTAATAGAGCTGTTTGAAATAACAAGAGAAATATATATATATATATATATATATATATATATATATAAAGGCCCTTTGTAAATGATAAATTAATAACAGCTTGATAACCTTATTTGTATTCTGTATGTGAGTAGAGACAAATGAAATAATAAAATAATGCTAATGCCTTAATGAAATATTTTAAACTTGAGTAGATGTATTCAAGATTTAGGAGTGTTTTCTGATCTCAAGATTAACAATATTTTTCTCTTTAAGGCAACATATTTTAAAACAAATATTGCCTAGCAAACTTATTTTAATTGCATATTTTTGCCTCATTTTTGATAGTTGATTTTGTTCCTGTTTTACTTAAATACATTAAGCTAAACAGAAATAAAAAATCTTACCACATACTTGTGAAAACCAGAATTACATTTAATAAGATTTCTCCTTTTGAAATGTAAAATAGAGATATAAAGCAAAATCAGAAAATCAACAATTCAGGGAAAATTTAGAATTAGATTCTCCCCTCAATTTAGATACCTGTGTATACATGCCTAATGTGCATACTCATCAGAAAATTTAAAAACATGAACTATATCATATTATTTATTATGTTTACAATATTGATCTAGAAATATTAATAGTATGGGTTTTTCTCATGACAAAAAACCAAAAAACCCTTTTACTTAACACATAACTTTAAACCTTTGTTTTAACCGTGTAGGCTACTTACTGCATCAAAACTGTAAATACCTTGGGACTAATGAGGGGGAAGATATGAAAACCTTGATTTTTAAAAAAATTTTACCTCAAGCTTTTACAGATCTTATAATATTTTATACTGGCCAGGCGCAGTGGCTCACATCTGTAATCCCAGCACTTTGGGAGGCTGAGGCAGGCAGATCACGAGGTCAAGACATCGAGACCATCCTGGCCAACATGGTGAAATGCCATCTCCACTAAATATAGAAAAATTAGCTAGGCATGATGGCGCACGCCTGTAGTCCCAGCTACTTCAGAGGCTGAGGCAGGAGAATCCCTTGAACCCAGGAGGCGGAGGTTGCAGTGAGCCGAGGCTGTGCCTCTACACTCCAGCCTGGTGACAGAGTGACAGTCTTTCTCAAAAAAAAAATAATATATATATATATATATATACTCATAATATTTATTACTGAACTTTCTCTTTTTCTTCCAGACCAAATGAGGAGATAATAGCATCAAATAGAATAGAATTCAGTCCTATGTGGTAACCATGGTAGAATTTTGTATTTCTGGTTGCCAACCAAATCAGCTTTGATATTTGCCCTCCAGAGCAAGGAGACTGACTTCAAAGTCTATTTCTAGGTTTATAGTACATGATGTTCATTCTTGCTAGTGATTTGTAAAAGCCAGTTGGCAGTGTAAGCCCTAGAATATGGCATTCATCCTCAAAGAATAACAAAAAGAGAAAAAGGACATATAGGCTGTGTAAGCCAACTGGTATGTAGAAGTAGACTATACTCTGGTTGGAAGATTAATGTAGAGGGAAAAACCCAACACCACCTCATCCACCTAACAAGGGCAACCACAGTGTTACTTTTTCTGTTTTGAACTTTTGTTTATAAAGCTATTCTACAAAGAAATAACATGGATTAGCTAATTAGTCTTCTTACTTTTTATGTATATAACAACATGAATGAATTACAAAAACATAATATGGAAATAAAGAGTCAAGGCCAAAAATATGACACAAAGATGAAATCAATTTTTCTTAAGTACAAATAGAGAAAAAGTTAATACTTACCAATGCATACCTAGGTTATAAAAGTAAAAGAAAAGCGAACAGTTATTATAGCAATGAAGATATTGGTTATCTCTAGCTGGGCAGATATAGTAAGTTACCCTCACATTTTGGACCCTATGACCTGACAAAAATTTGCTAACTTATATTTACAGATACAGTATCAATATTACTGTGACTATACTTTATTTACCTATTGGCCCAGTCTAACATGTGGATATATGCACATATTTATAATTAAGTTACATATTATGCTTATTTATTAGAAAAGAAGAGATGGGCAATCTTGATGTTAGTAAAGCCTGCATAAATTAAATTTTAATCAATTTTCTATGGGAAAAATTCTTGATTTATATAATTTAGAGCTTTAACTTTCATGATTTGTAGTCACCAATATGTGTATAAAAGTTTTTTAGAAGATGAACAATGCTTTTTCTATAAATTTTCAAAGCATAACTGGTATTACCCAGTGACAATCAGAGAAAATGAGGCAAAGCAAGCAGGTGATTTTCATCACCCAGGGCAAACTAGACTTTGTCATTACTAAGAATATTGCTAATTAAAATTGTAAATAAATCAGACCTGGCCATTCATATATTCCTATCCTGCACCACCATTACCTACTCTATTGATTAGGTATCCAAACTACTTTGCTCTACACAACTGCTTATAGTTACTTTTAAAACATTTCTGATTTATGATTTATCTCAAAACTTCCATTTCTATACACTTAAAATTTTTATGTTATTATCTGGTTATAAAAACTTATTGTTGGATGTAAGTGACCAGTAATTAACGTCTTCATTGTTTCTGCCTTCAGTTTCTTCTTGTATGACATACCATCTGCCCTGCATTTAAAAGCTTACCTCTGCCATATTCTAGACAAATTCAAACCCAAAGAAATGATTACAAACTGTGCTAAGCTGACATGCATCTAAATTTGGTAGTCAGGGGTTCTTAAAGTGTGTTCTAAAGAAAATTAATATCTCTCGATATATTAATAGATATTCTCTAAAATTAAAAAATCAAATTAAAATTAGTCCAGTACAAAGTGATATATTAAAATATAAATAGATAAATAAAATATCCAGAATCATCTATTGGTATCACTCAGTGATTCTTGGACCTAACATAAGGAGCTGCATAGAGATTGCACAGAGACATGGCCCCAGAAAGTGAACTCATATGGAGTCCCATAGGAATCCAAGCCAGGAGCAGCTTCAGCTTGGCACCATTCTGAAAGCCTAGCTGCTGGAGGTCTATGTCCTGCCATAAGGCCAGACTGACATGGCTTCTGCCACTGCCAGAGGCTGGGTCAAGGAAGAAAGAGGAAACAGGCATTTCCACACACCCCTTGGACAAATCCCAGTGCCCTGCTACAGGCTTCTGTGAAACCCAGGAATGAGCAGACTGCACTCTCTCAGCTACTTTCTCACACTGCTCCAGCTGACAGGGGCCCTACCCTGCCCGGTAGCAGGTCCATAGCATAGCTACCACAGCTCATACCTGAGCATTCCAAAGGTGGCCTGGGAATGACCCTGTCTCTGCCTATCACAACCAGTGCCTGAACATGCTGTCAATAGGCCTCAGGACATGTCTCCTCGTCCAGTCTCATCCCTTCAGTACTCACGTATGCCATCAGAGGCCTAGGAATTGCCCACCCCATTTCTCCAATGTTGGCAACTGATCACTCCTATTGAGATCTGAAGTCAAACCAACCGAAACTACTGATACCACCATATCTGATAGACACCCACATGTGCTACCAGCCTGCCAGTTTAATGACTTGCTCAAACTGTTGCATTAACCACCAGCATCAGCATGGACTGCCTGGGTTCCAGTAGGTTGTTCCACTACTGCTACTGCCAACACTCATATCACACCAGCTGTGCAGAAGCCCAAGAACCCACCAACACACCCAGCCCACCACTCCTACTATGAGCTTCCAAACAAATCACCTGAAGGCCCAAGAATCGGCCCTCTAGGACCTACTAACACCGTGCCAGTGTAAGTCGGTCTGGGGCCAAAAAACAGGCATATTTAGCCCACCACTACCACCTCTGGGACCAAAGACTGATCCAGCTGGCATCTTAGTCTCCAGCAAAACTTCATCACAGCCTCCACTAATAACTGCACCCTAAACAACCAAGGAACTCAAAGATACCACTGATGCTGTGTACTGCTGAAAAAAATCATACAGAAGTCATGCTACTGAGGCACCCAAAGTCACATCCAATCACCATACTCAAACAGCAACATATATATAACATTAAGAAAAGATCCTCTCTTATGAACACAATTTCAAAAAATTATGTAAAGCAACTCTTAAACCATATGAACAGATACCAACATAAGGACACAGGAAACATGAAAAAGCAAGAAAATATGACACAAACAAAGGAAGAACAATTCTCCAACAAGTCACAATAAAAAATAAATTCATAGTATCCCAAATCAAGAATTAATGATTTTAAGATTATGAAATCAAGGTACACAAATTAGTACCACTGCTACACATCAACAATGACTAAGCTGAGAACTTAATCAAAAACTCAATTCCTTTTACAATAGCTGCAAAATAAAATAAAATACCTAGCAATATACTTAACCAAAGAGGTGAAAGATCTCTACAAGGAGAACTAAAAAACACTGCTGAAAGAAATCATAGGCAGTACAAACAAATGAAAATGTACCTATGCTCATGGTTCAGAAGAACCAAAATGGGTCATTAAAGTGACCTTATTGCTCAAAGCAATCTACAGATTAAATGCAATTTATATCAAAACACCAGCATCATATTTCACAGAATTAGAAAAAGAAATCCCAACATTCATATAGAACCAAAAAAGAGCCTGAATAGCCAAAGCAATCCTAAGCAAAAATAAAATCTCTAGGCATTGTATTACGTTACTTCACATTATACTATGAGGCTACAGTAACCAGAACAGCATGATATTGGTATAAAAGGTGACACAATGACCAATGGAACAGAACAGAGAACCCAGAAATAGAGTCCAATAGTTACAACCAACTGATCTTTAACAAAGCATACAAAAATATACATTGAGAAAAGGACACTCTACTTAATAAATGATGCTGTGAAAACTGCATAGCCACATGTAGAAGAGTAAAACTGGATCCCTATTTCTCACCATATGCAAAAATTAACTCAAGATGAATTAGGGACTTACATTTAAGACCTGAACTTATACAAATTCTAGGAGAAGAAGACGGAAAAGAAAAAAAAATATAACTTCTGAACATTGGTCGGAAAAACTGCTCCATGATCCAATCACCTCCCACTATGTCCCTCCCTTGACATGTAAGGGTTACAATTCAAGATGAGATTTGGGTGGGGACACAGAGCCAAATCATATCAAATACCTAGAGAAAACTCTCTTGGAGATTAGGCAAATAATCCTTAATTGAGTCCTCAAAAGCATAAGCAACAAAAACAAAAATAGATAAATTGGACTCTGTTAAACTAAAATGTTCCTGCACAGCAAAAGAAAAAACAGAGTAAAGAGGCAACCTCTTTAATGAAAGAATATATTTGCAAACTATTTATCTGACAGGGGTCTAATATACAGAATATACGAGGAACTCAAACAACACAACAGGAAAAAAACAAGAACAATAAATAGCCCCACTAAAAAGCAAAGGTAGTAAATAGCTCTCAAAACAAACAAAACCACTTACAAATGGCCAACAGGCACGTGTAAAAATGCTCAGGCTCACTAATCATCAGAGAAACACAAATCAAAACCACAATATGTCATCTTGCTCCATTTAGCATATTTATTATAAACAAGACAAAAATAATCCACCAGATGTTGGTGAGAATGTGGAGAAAAGGAAACTCTTATACACTGTTGGTGGGAATGCAAACTAGTACATCCACTATGAAAAAAAGTATGAAGATTTCTCAAATAACTAAAAACAGAATTGCCATTTGATCCAGTAATCCCACTACTAAATATCTCCCCTATGGAAAAGGGATAGCTGTAGCCTCATGTATATTGCAGTGCTATTCACAATAGCTAAGTTATGGAATCAGTATAAGTGTCCATCAACAGATGAATGGATTAAAAAATGTGGTCTATATACACACTGGAATACCATTTAGCCACACACACACAAAAATGAAACCATGTCATTTGCAGCAACATGGATGAAACTGTAGGTCATTATCTTTAGTCAATCAGCCAGGCACAAAAAGACAAATATTACATATTCTCACTTAAATATGGGAGTTAAAATATTTGAACACATGGAGGTAAAGTAGAAAAATAGAAAACAGGGACTGGAAGTGTCAGTAGTGGGGAGGGGAAAGGAGGAAGAGAAGTAGATTAAAGGCCACAAGCATAGAGCAAAATAAAGGGAATAAATTCAGTGGCAGAGGTTGATGACTATATTTGACAAAAATGCATTGTACTCAGGTGATGGACACCCTGGATACCCTAACTTTATCACTATTCATGATATGTATATAACAAATTTTATCAGGTATTGTATACATTTGTACACATAAAAATATATCATTTGGGATTCTAGAGTTAGGTGGATTGCAGCTTAGAAGATATTGAAAAATTTTGAGTTATTATCTCTCTTACTATCATGGTCATTGAGTTTGTCTCAATAGTGGGTCTAACTTGTTCTTGCTGCCACCCTGGAATTGTGGTTCAGAGCTGGCCACTGGACTTTATGTTGGGCTCTGGGTTTTTGTGCCATGGCCTTGCAGATCTTCTCCTTTCTTTCTGTATGCAATCCATGCCTGGCATATAATTGAAGTTACAGTATGTCCTTGAGTTTCCTTGACAGATTCACTATCTTATTATGGTGACTCTTGTATCTAATTCTTGAGGCTACATTTAACTAAAATGTTGAATACACACACACACATGCGCGCACACACACACACACACACACACACACACACGCAACTTTCAAATATAATAAAATTCAAATGACATTGTGGGCATATCTTTTAATTCCTCTATTCTTTTTGTACTCCAGGTGTGCTTCGAAAGAATTACTGAATTGTATTATTGAAAGGTGCTTTATAAATAGGTTAAGTAATATCTGAGTATGTTATTTAGAAAGTTCACAGCATGTCTTCCTTTTAGCTTTTAGATTTTTTTTCAGTTAAAACTCTGATGTTCTAGATAATTGGGCTTCAATTCTAGCAAGGTGTGTAAACTTTGCCTTACGAATCCTATCTAAGACAGGCTTTCATACACAGTTATAAGAAATTTCCTCTAGAGACAATATAAAAGCACAATATAAAAGGTCAAGATATGTTTTTTCATTGTCTAAAGTTTCCACAAACATAATCTTTGCAAGGTCCCTTTGAAAAAATAAGAAAGGATAATGCATGCACCATTTACATATCCTGTTCATGTTATGTTTCTAACTAGTAACAATATAATTCATTTGCATAGTATTTTTAATTATCAAGTGCTACCAGCATATATGGCATAGGTCTTTGTTTTAGAGATGAGAAGTCTGAGACAAGAACAATTAGATAATTCAGCTAAGATAACCCTCATGTTACACTAGGATTTGAAAGAAGATGCTCTAATCCAAATCTTGTATTTTCACATGATTTAATGCCCAACTCACCAAGGCTGAGTGCATTACATTTGCCTGTGATTTTTTTTTTTTTAAGCAGAAGTGAATAAGGGTTCCTCTTTCTCCATATCCTGGTCAACACTTACCTTTGTCTTAATAATGATGACTTCAATGAATGTGAGATCCTTTGTCATGGATTTGTTTGCATTTTCCTGATGATTACTGATGTTTAGCATTTTTTCATATGGCTCTGACTATTTGTATGTCTTCTTTGGAGAAATGTGCTTTTAGATCATTTCAGTATTTTTAATTATATTATTTGTATTTTACCGTTCAGTTTTTTGAGTTTCTTAAATATTCTACTTATTAATCTCTTATTGGATAGATTGTTTGCAGATGTTTTCTCTCGTTCTATGGGTTATCTCTTTACTCTTGTTTCTTTTGTTACATAGAAGCTTTTTGCTTTGATTTAATTCCATTTTCTATTTTTGTTCCAGTTATAAAGCCTGTGTTTTAAAGTTCTTACCCAAGAAATCTTTGCACAGATCAATGTCCTAAAGCATTTCCTTATGTTTTCTTTTAGTACTTTAATAGTTTTAGTTCTTACATTTAAGTTGTTAGTTTTGATTTAATTTTTGTATATGATAGAGATAAGGGTATGGTTTTCTTATTTTGCATGTGACTATTCAGTTTTCCCAGTACTATCTATTGATGAAACTGTCCTTTCCCTAATGTATGTTCTTGGTGGCTTTGTAAACATGAATTGGCTGTAAATGCATGGATTTATTTCTGGGATCTCAAGTCTGTTTCATTAGTCTGTGTGTCTGATTACCATGCTTTTTTGGTTACTAAGGCTTTGTAGCATATTTTGAAGTCAGCTAGTATGATGCCTTCAGCTTAGTTCTTTTTCCTTAGGATTGCTTTTGCTTTTCAGGGTCATTTTTGCTTCCATACAAATTTTAGGATTGTATTTTCTAATTCTGCAAAAAATGCCAGAGAAATTTGATGGGGATTATGTTGACTCTGTATATTACTTTGGGTAG
Organism: Cebus imitator; assembly: GCF_001604975.1. Taxonomy (NCBI): domain Eukaryota; kingdom Metazoa; phylum Chordata; class Mammalia; order Primates; family Cebidae; genus Cebus; species Cebus imitator. The sequence continues at coordinate 4,384,323 of NW_016107479.1, read as the reverse complement.
TATGGGCATTTTAACAATAATAATTCTTCCAATCAATGAGCATGGGATATCTTTCCTTTCATATGTATCTCCTTATCTCCTTACTTTATTTCATTGGTGTTTGTTTTATAATTTTCTTTGAAGGACCTTTGGTTACATTTGGTTAAATTTATTGCAAGGTATTTTATAATTTTTGTAGCTATTTAAGATTTAATTGCTTTTCTGATTTTTTTTTCACTTGTTTACTGTTGTCAAACATAAATGCTACTGATTTTTGCATGTTGATTGTGTTTCCAACAACATTACAAAATTTGTTGATCAGTTCTAGCAGTTATTTTATTTTTTTATTTTTTTTGTTTTTGGTGGAGTCTTTAGGTTTTTCTAAATATATGTTATTTGGAAACAAGGAAAGTTTGACTTCCTTCTTTCTAATTTGGATGTTCTTTTTTCTTTTTTCTTTCTTTTGTCTAATTGCTCTGAAAATGACTTCCAGTACTATGTTGAAAAAAAGTAGTGAAAGTGAATATTTTGTCTTCTTTCAGGTCTTAGAGGAAAAGCTTTAAATTTTTCATTATTTGGTATGGTATTAAATGTGGATTTGTCATATATGGCCTTCATTGTTTCTTTGATACCTACTTTGTTGATCCTTTTTACTATGAAAGGATGTTGAATTTTATCAAATGCTTTTTCAGCATCTTTTGAATTTGTTCATATGTTTTTTTTCCTTGATTCTGTTAATGTGTTGTATCAGGTCTATTGATTTGTGTATGTTGAAATATCCTTGTATCCCTTGGATAAATTCCACTTGATTATGGAGAAAAATGTTTTTAATGTGTTGTCGAATTCAGTTTGCTAGCATTATGTTGTAGATTTTGCATTATATTCATAAGGGATATTGCCCTTGAGCATGTACTTTTGAAGTCTGAGTATTGCAGGGTCTCTAGCTCCTTTACTTAAAGAAGCTTTGGTTTATTTGCCTCTGTCTGTAAATGACTTAATTTATAACTTCTTTCAGAGCTCTAAAATTGAGTTCAGAACTTATATCCTTTGGGACCTCATATTTGTGTTTTAAAAACACCACCATTAAGACATAACCACTGGTCTGGGTGTGGTGGCTCATGCCTGTATAATCCCAGTGCTTTGGGGGCCCGAGGTGGGCAAATCATGAGGTCAGGAGTTCGAGATGAGCCTAGCCAACGTGGTGGAAGCCTATCACTACTAAAAATATCAAAAAATAAAATAGCTGGGCATGGTAGCATGCACCTGTAGTCCCAGCTACTCGGGAGGGTAAGGCAGGAGAATCGCTTGAACTAGGGAAATGGAGGTTGCAGTGAGCTGAGATTGCGCTACTGTACCCCAGCCTGGGCAACAGAGCTAGACTCCATCTCAAAGAAATACAACAACAAGAAAACAACAACAAAAACAACAAAACATAATCACTGTTAGCATTTTGGCTTAATCCTTTCAGTTACCTGTTTTCTGTTCTCATATATGTACATACACACACATGCATATATATGTGCATATACATGTATATCATAATCATGACTGTTATATAACATATATTGTGTTGAGTACATGTTTGTGCTGTGAAGATCTGTTTTTTTGTTCTCTCTCTCTCTCTCTCTTTTTTTTTTTTTTTTTTTTTTTTTTTTTTTTTTTTTTTTTTTTTTNCACCATTGGAGGTGAGTGCCTTGGGGTAAGAGGAGATTCAATGCTTGGAAAGGCTTTTTTCTTTTTCTTTTCTTTTCTTTTTTTAGATGGAGTGTCACTATTTCTCCCTGGCTGCAGTGCAGTGGCATGATCTCTGCTCACTGGAGCCTCAACGTCCTGGGCTCAAGCCATTTTCCCGTGTCAGCCCTGCTTCAAACACCACCCCAAACTCTCCAACACTTCCAACCTTGAGTAGCTGGGACTACAGGTGTGTGCCACCATGCCCAGCTAAGTTTCATATTTTTTGTAGAAATGGGATTTCATTCTGTTGCTCAGGCAGGTCTCAAACCTTAGGCTCAACAGATCAACCCACCTTGGCCTCCCAGAATGCTTACAGACTGAGCACTGTGCTGGCTATTTATGGCATTTATACATGTCCTTCCCTTTTTGGTCTGCATATCATTAAACATAGCTGCCTTAGTAAAAGGAAAATGTGAGACTTTTCTTGACTGTCCACAGGATGGCATTAGAGGTCTCTTCATAAATCCAAGGGTTAGTGCTTTTCTCTGACATTTATGTGCTAGATTCTTAAAGTAGAAAGTTTCAGATCTGAGGATTTGAGTATTCATAACATCTTTATTATGGTTGGTCCTCATATCTTCATTTTGATGCTAATTCTCAGTGTAGTTACATGGGTGAATAATCAGTACAGCACTAGGAAGAAATATAAAACGGCCTGAGCAAGCTTGAATAAATGTGAGTTTTATAGCACATACTAAATGTAAAGACAGGGAAATATAGTTTTCTGATGGCAAGGGTAGCAATAGCTGTCTTGATGATTGGATGCTTAACAGAGCATATAAATTCAGCCACAGATAGTTGCCAAGTGCAGTTGCATAATTCACATGAAGCAAGTTTGCATCAAAGTAAGTCAAGAGCATCCATGGCTTGAATCAAGCTATGATACTTATTCTCAAAAAGGCAATATCTAGTTTCTTCAATATGCAAGGAATGTACAAACATAGATATGAAAGAACACTTGTTTTCTCAGAACAATCAAAAGCAAACCTAATGTCAACTCCCAAGTTGTACTCCTGATTTAAGAAATGGGGCAAGGAAATTGTTTACAAATTTCATGTGAAAGCAAAAATGTTGACTAAATATCTAGAACATGGGTCTTTTTTAGCTATAGTGCAGATAAGATTCCCAGTCAGGTATCTAGATAGTTATTTTTATTTTTTCAGTAATTCTGTATGATACCCTATGTTAACTCTATATTGGTTACCTGTGAGATTGGGGCTCTCATGTTGGATACTTTGCTAACTGCATATGTGATTTGGGACAAGTACATTCACTAACCTTTGTCCTAGTGTTTTTTAAAAATATATTTTTTAAGATTAGTAGGTGAAAATACATGATTTCAAAGATACCTTCAGCCTCTCATGTTTTTTGAGTATATTTCTATTTTCATTAATTTTCCAAAACAATATTTTAATTTAAAATATATTATTTTAGATAACAAGTGAGTCTGCTGGCTAGTCACTTGTTTAGGACTCAGAATAATATTTGTTCACATATGTAATAATACATTGAGAGGCTATTTTTTCTTAAAAAATAAGTCCTAATAAATTTTATAGCAAGCAAAATATCATTTAAGAAGTACTAGAAAAAGCTATCATTTAATATTATCCATTCTAACTTATAATGGAGACACCAAGAGTAAAGGCAGATATTTCACAGTAGGAAATTGGGAAGGACTTCTGGCAAGGAAGATCTTAGCCAGAGATGAAGTCTGAAGAGGGGCTCTAGTCGTGAATATTAAAAACGGGATATGTGGAAGAATTCCATTGGTAAAAAAATCTATAGCAGAAGCAGTATTTTCTGATAAGAAACAGTTCTTTTTCAATGAGGACAAGATATTAGCTGATTTGCACAAATCAGATATCATCGTTTGCACACATAGGGCATATATAAGTCAGATTCCTAAACCACATGCATAAAAGTACTCTAACCTGATTTAATGCTTATGATATAAAGTCTGCTTGCTAGTTACTTGTTTAGAACTCAGAATAAAACAAAATCTTATCCCATCATAGGTAAATAATTAAAATCTCCTAAATCAAAATAATTCCATTCAAATTTCATTAAACATATGACAAGTGTAGGAAAATTTACAGTATTTTGAATGTAAAGATGATTTAGGGCATCTATGCTTTCAGGATGCATAACTCATCTAAAACACATTAAAATATATAGTAGAGTGATAATGGCCATACTAACAATGAAACATTTTATTGTATATGAGAGTTAAGTAATTTTGTCTAAGACAGTAGAGAGTCATAAGATCTGATTTTCAGTAAAGATGTTGACTATTCGGCCGGGCGCGGTGGCTCACGTCTGTAATCCCAGCACTTTGGGAGGCCGAGGTGGGCGGATCACGAGGTCAAGAGATGGAGACCATTCTCGCCATGATGAAACCCCGTCTCTACTAAAAATACAAAAATTAGCCGGGTGTGGTGGCACGCGCCTTGTAGTCCCAGCTACTTGGGAGGCTGAGGTGGAAGAATCGATTGAACCCAGGAGGCGGAGGTTGCAGTGAGCCGAGATTGCGTCACTGCACTCCAGCCTGGCGACAGGGCAAGACTCCGTCTCAAAAAAAAAAAAAAAAAAAAAGATGTTGACTATTTTGTATGGGAAGGAAAGTCTAGGAAGAGGAAGGATATGAAAAAGCAGAGTAACAGTAAGCATCCCATGTACTAGAAACTATAGCTAATGGGTTCAGGTCATTTGCAAAAAGGGAAATGATAAGAAAAGGAACTGAAAAGGTTATTCTGATGAAGAAGGGTCTGATACATTAAGAAACATGGACTCTTTGTTGTTTATGGCGAATTATTAGAGGATATTAGACATACAATTTATATTATTAGAATTTCCTTTTACAAAGACCGATCTGAAAGCAGTGTGGCATGTCAAAGGAGATAGTCTGTATGCTCTTGAAATTATCTAGGAAAGAATGATAAGGACTTGCATTAAGATAATGATAATGTCTAGAAAAGAGGAGAGTCCAGAAATATTTAGGGCTATGATTTGCTTAATTCAAGGAGTTTCAGATTTAAAAAAAATTGTACATTTTGAGTGAGACAGCATAGGTCGTACATAGTCTATGTACAAATAGGTGTGAATGATGACATATGCAGTGTTTAAGTTTACATGCACTCAATTGACTGCTACACCAGTAAACAAGCAGTGGAAAGAACACCAATGAGTGGATACAACTTTCTCCTCTTCTTCATAGAAACCTACTTAAAGTGTAGTAATCTCAATCCAAATAGATTTAAGAATTAAACATTTAGAAGAACCCAGAATCCCATGCTTGGTGACTTTTATGTGAATGACTAGAAGGAGAGCACAAGCAGGTACTTAGTGTTAAAATTATTTAGCATTTAAGGAAATTTTTGTTGAGCTAAAGAGTTCATATTTTATTTATTAATGAGTCATCAAACCTACAGCAGGGTTAATCTGCCTAGCACATGAAGAAAAACACAGTAACATATTGTACATATTTTGGTAAGTTTAGCTAGAAGTATTTTTCATTATTGGGAAGAGAAAAGATAGACATGGAGCTTCTCTTTTCAGTCCCTCTCTAATTTAACGTGCTACACATAAAAGCACAAGTTGTTGTCAATATATGGTTGTCATATATTAAACTTCCCTTTCCTGTTATAAAATATTTTGTAGCAGCATTACGTAATAGTCACATGCCTCCTATCACACAAAACTGAACTGGAATAGTCAAAGTGTATATAAATTAGCAGAAGAGGTATTGTGTAATAAGAAGAGATAGGGAACTATCACAGGGAAGAATTCAAGTCATTTCGGTGGGCGGTGATAATACAGAATTTCAATTACTCCTACTTTTACAGTAATAGGAATTGATAAATTACTTATGAAGGCCAACTATCTATGGAGATAATGCAAGGCCATTTCTCTACCTAGTTCAATAGAAAATCTACAAGATCAGTCCTGCTAGCAAAGTCAGAGCACACATGTTAACAACAGAGGATAGCAAGAAATGAGTGACTGTGAGAAAGTAAAATCAGATATGAAATATTCTTAGTTGCAAAAGGAAACAGAACCAGCTGACATGTACTTATGAGGACTGACTTGGGAAAAGACTGCATTGAAAAATATCAAGTTTTACAATTACTGTCCATGTGGCATCTAAAGTTTGAACAGCAATTAAGGAAGATAATAATAATACAATATGTGATCATTTTAATTAATTTCAGTTGTCAAAATGACAATTGCAAGTCTTTTATCAGTCAAGTTATGAAAAGCATCAAGGACATAGTACATTTTTGCACATTTTTTCAAACAGGACAGGGAGGGTGGGAGAGAGAAATTCTTTTCATTTGAAAGTATGAAACATTATATAAAAAGACCCAAAGAATAAATAAGTTGCAAAAAAAAATGAGTTTAGCAAAAAGTTTTTCATAGTATTTTATATTGTACTTTTTCTAACAAATAACATATAACACAAATTAATTTATCTTGAACTGTTTAAGTCGAAACAAGCATTGGTTTTGAATTCTTCACACTGTGGAGTGATTTAAGAACCTGTGTGTATTACAGATCTTTGATGGAAAGCAGAACAGTTTTGTAGTTCTTATTGCACAGACAGTTACCCCAACATATCTATTTTGAATATCTACTGGAGGTATCTACTGTGGAAGACCTCAAGATAAACTGTCCACAAAATTAATTTAAAAAATGCTATTAATGAGATCAATGATATGAAACAATGTCTAGGGATAGAAATCGGTTTATGGAAGCATAGAGGAAGGATTTACATTCATTGGAAGTAGGAAATTTCTTGAATTGTACATGTTGCTTGAATGGTTAAGGATGGGTAAAATTGTGATTGATTAAGTTGAGGTTTGGGGGCAGTGTTTTAACAAAATAAATTACATAAACAATAAAAACAATTATATACTAGGAGAGGCATTTTAAATATTTACATTTGACTAGAGGATAGATTGCATGTTAAGAGTCGGATATTCAAATTAGTGAGAAACCAATCAAAAAAGGTAGCAATTATATTTGTTAAAAGTTTTAAGCAAAGTGGGGTTTTAGTCATGATAGGAAAAAAGATGAAAGAAAGTACAAAATAAGCATTGAACAGACATTAGGTGCTTTATGTGTTATTCATGTATCATGCTCACAACTGTAATGTGAAATTTTCAAAAGTGAGGCTCATGTTAGTTGCCCAGTATAGTACAGTTTGCAAGAAGCCAAATTGACATTAGAACTTCCATGACTATCTTCAAATCCCAGTCCCTTTCCACTGTAACCTACTCTAGCATTGTTAATTTCCTCTTAGAGCTGGAGCTGACACATTTTAGAGCAGTGGAGGCATTATTATATTTTGTGCACAGCTTTCAAAGTCACCCTGTGAAAAGGGACAATAGACAATGGGATTTATTGAAAGAGGAGAGTAGTCACTTGCACTCCTCCTTCGAGTTTTTTTTTTTTTTTTAATCAGTAACATTACTTTAAACTCACATCTTACAATTAGTTAAAAAAGACTTAGGTTGCTGGATAAAACATTTCTGCCAAGATTCCTTTTTTGTCACCCACCTACAAATTCTGAATATTCTATTTTAAAACTAAATTTCTACTCTGTCTAGGGCAAAACCCCTTTCCAGTGGTGTGAGCTTCTTTAGATCACATTCTTCCTTTCTCTAGGTGTAAGAAGGAAGAGTTAAAATACCAAGTTGTATAAATGTGAAGGTAGATTTTTCCTGGAAAGAAAAAGTTTACTTCTGACTATTCCATTAAAGAAGTGTATTTTTCTTTTTCTCAAACAGTTTTCTTTTGAATAGGAGATATGTTTCTTTAGATTCTTTCTATCATTTCCCATGCAACAGCTGTCACTTGGCTACATTTACAACTTACCTACGTTAAAGATCATGCTGCACTGTCCAAAGAACAACAATCATATATTTAATCCGCTGTATCTTTGGACAGAATGGGGCACTGTCCAAAGAACAACAATCATACACTTAATCCCATGTATCCAATGTATGTTTGGACAGAATGGGACAGTGTCTAAAGAAAAACAATCATACATTTAATCCAATGTAAACCATGGTTTTAATAGATTTACACATCTCCATAAAATGCATTAAGGCATTCCTCCTAAAGAAAACATTCAATTCATTTAAGATTTTACTTTCTCCCAAAATAATTATTGTTCACAATTATTATATCTAATAAAGAACCCAAAAATGAAAGTATAGGCTCAGAATTCCTAGCTTAATTTTTAACAGAATGCTAATTTAATTAATATAGATCTAGCAAAAGCTTGCACTGCTACACTGATGTTTTTAAATAACTCCTTTGATGGTAATGAACTTCTACCTTTTAAAAAAGAAATGCCTTGTTTTATAATAATGAATATTCCTGTTGAGATCCTGATGTAGCCTTGACCACCTGAAACTTTTTGTTAGCTATTTTCATGCTCTTTAAACAAGGATATAATGAAATAATGGATAATACTGCATACCCCCAAAAGCAATTGTCTAAATCTATTTAAAATCTCAGTAAAATGTTTATAATTTCTCTGGAGAAAAGAAACATCCTAGAGAAGAAAAGAGAAAAACAAACATCATTTACATATATGTAAATTTGAGCCACTTTTTTTTTTTCAACAAAAGGTAGAATTTTTATAGCACACAAAAAGCATTAATTTCACCCATCACATGGTAATAAATGTTAGCAATAAAAAAGGGGGATGCAAAAGAGGCAGAAGAGAAGTTTGAATAGCTAACCAAACTAAGATGCTCTACTGATTATTGATCTGAAGGCATAGTCATCCCTCCCAAAGATTCATGTGTAATGCACATGCTATGGTACTCTCTTTTAGGAATGATGGACATGTTTTATGTATTAAGTTGGATTCCTTCCCATGCCAGAAAGATTTTAATTTACTTTTGAATTTTTTTATGTAGCACAAAAGAAATGTTGCTCAAAGTTGACATAAAAGAACACAATCATAAAGTAAAGGCACAGACAAGTATTATTTTTATGACCATCTTTAGATAGCCTTTACTGTGTATCACAAGAAATTTTTTCATAGCACTTTTTTATAGCAACATGTGGCAGAGAAATAACAATATTTTAAATAAAACCGTAACAACTCAACTTCACCATTTGAAAATTCATGTAAACTTTGTATTATGTCCTGTGATGAAGTTATAGTTTACATATTAAAAGACTTGATTTACAAAGTGCATTGCACTATTGTTTTATTAGAGATTAATAGAAGACTATTGTAATGACCTATGGTAAAAATTTAGAATTTTCTGATATTCAGAGAAGTTGTTTTCTGCTATTTGGACTTTAACTGAAAGCCTATTTATCACACTCAGAACACTGACCACAGCAAGCTGCAACACTGTAAAAATGCTAAAATAGTTCATGTACATCTTGGTTAAATATACACACCTAGCCAGAAGTAAATACCTGTGGAAGTTAAATCGTGTGACCGTTGATATTAAATATACTTAGTGATTTCTCCCTTTATTCAATAGTTTTCCTCATGATAATTTGTGTTTATTAAATTAAAACGTACTTCAAAAATTTGGAATTCAAGGAATGTCATAACTAGAGGAGTGGAACGACAGGGCAGAATGGAAGTTGTACACCATCAAAATCACAGGGCTGCGTTCCACAGCAAGCAGTGATTCCAACAGCAAGGACTGGGGGACTATCCAGAGGTCCACATGAAGGAAACATCAGGAGCAGTTGGCCGGGGGTGGGGGGGAGGTGGGAGTGGCAATGCCAATAGGAAGTGTAAGGAAAAGCTGAATTTCCTTCCTGCAAGTGATTCAGACACAGGGAAATCAGTACAGGTAGAAGCTAGCATTAAAACTAATTATACACCGCGCGCGGTGGCTCACGCCTATAACCCCAGCACTTTGGGAGGCCGAGGCGGGCAGATCAGGAGGTCAAGAGATCAAGACCATCCTGACCAACAGAGTGAAACCCCGTCTCTACTAAAATATTAAAAAAAAAAAATTAGCTGGGCACGGTGGCACACGTCTATAGTCCCAGCTACTCGGGAGGCTGAGGCAGGAGAATTGCTTGAACCCGGGAGGTGGATGTTGCAGTGAGCGGAGATCGTGCCACTGTACTCCAGCCTGGTGCCTGGCAACAGAACGAAACTCTGTCTCAAAAAAAGAAAAAAAAAAGAAAAAAAAAGACAACTAATTTTACTCTTTTGGTATATTATGTTAGATACTAAAAAGACTACTCTCAGAATATAAAATTGGATTAACTTTGAGTAGATTTCTAAATGTGCTTGGGTTTGAAACTTACAGAAAATGCAGGCATAGTTGTCCTCCTTATCCATGGTTTTTCTTTTCATGGTTTCAGTTATCCACAGTCAACCATGGTCAAATATTAGATAAAAGCTTTCAGAAGTATTTCATTAATTTTAATTAAATAGTGGCCCATTCTGAATAGCATGATAAAGCCCTACTGTCTTGCCTGTCCTATCTGGGATACAAATGATCCCTTTGTCCTGTGTATCCCTGCTGTATACACTACATGCCTGTTGGTCACTTATTAGCTATCCCGGTTATTGTGTCAACTATTTTAGTGTCAGAGTGCTGTGTTCCAGTAACTTTTATTTTACTTAATAATATGTTAGTAGCAATAATGTCATTATAAGTTATTACAAATCTTTTACTGTGTCTAATTTGCAAATTAAATTGTATCATAGATATGTGTATATAGAAAAAATACAGTACATATACAGTTCAGTACTACAGATGGTTTCAGTCATCCCCCTAGGAAATGGGAGAACTGCTAAGTTAGGAACAACCAGATAATTAACTTAAGTTGTCCTGCTCCTGAAGCTTCTCTACCAGGGAGTTTCTTCTCAGGTGTATTCTTACCCTCTTATTAACAGTGTAATGGCTCAGAATTTATAGAAGATTTTGGTCATAAGAGAACAAGGCTGAAGAAGCTTCTTGGAAAATATGTGTTTAAAAGCTAACTTAATTTATAATGCCTAAAACAGTATCTTTAACATAATGGTCATTAATGCTTGCCTACTAATTCACTCATTCATATATTGATCATTCATTATTATTTAAGTTAAATTCATACAATGTGTCAGGCATTCTTTTTCTGCTCTTGGAATATTGTAGTGAACAAAGCAAACCGAGTCTTTTCCTCTCATGAAAACCGTCTCAGTAAAAGTAAGGCAATCATAAAAATTAAAGATACGTAAGTGAATAAATAAATAATCACATAATATATTCTATGAAGAAAAAGAAAACTCAAGCAGACCAGGAGAAAGATACACGGGAGAGTGGTGGTGGTAGAGTATGTGTACTATTTCATCCTATTTTGTGTAGGATGGTCAGGAAACACATTCAGAGAAGGTGTTGGCAATGAGACTTGATTAAAGAGATGTAGCAAGCAGGAATCATAAATATAAAAGCCTGAAGACCAAGAACATTTGCCCACATTTTAAGAAAAAACAAAGGGGCATGTCTGGCTGAATGCCTTTGGGGGATTAGGTGAGTTATATGACACCAAGTCACACAAATTGTGTGATCAGACCACAGGGAGCTTTGTAAACTATAGAGAAAATCTTGAACTATATTTTGTGTGAGGTGGGAAACCTCTGCAAGTTTAGGAAAAGGACTGGTGTGACTTGCCTTGCATTTTAATTAGAACTTTCTGGCTGATTGATAGATGGAAAAAAGCAATAGAAGAGTAAGAGGAAAGCAGAGAGACCAGTTCAGAAGCTAGCATTGCATTGTGTAAATGCTAATGGATTCCAGCAGATGATTTCTCCATTTAGCTATGGTATAAGGGGGAAGAAAATAAAACCATTGACCAGTCTGTTGTGTTCCCTTAAGTCACACTGATCATTTAAAAAAATGTGAATGAATCAAATATATACAGCATCACTGAGTTGTAGGCACTCCAGACCCCACTTTACAGATGGGAAAACGAAGTCTTAGAGAGGTTCCCAATACTCATAATTAAATTAGAATTGCTACAGAGGAAGGTGATGACTACAACTTAAGCTTTGGAATCACACAGACATTGTTTCAAGGTTCAGGTTGAACGTATAACAGCAGAGCCAAGTCATATTCAGTCTCTAAGCTTCAGTTTCATTTTCTGTAAAGTGTACATAAGTAAAATGTCTACTCTAAAGAGTATATGTTAAGGTTAAATGCAATTATATAAAATGCTTACCATATTGCTGTGAAAAGATAAATGTTCAAATTTCACTATTATTTTTATTTTCAATCCCAAAAGTCATCCTCAACATAAAGCTCAAAGTTCTCATCATTCTGGCAATGAGTTCAAGATTCAAATTATCAAATTAAACATCTTGCTCAATAGCCATAATCCATCAGAGTCTGGCCTATCTTGACTGACGGACCTCTCTCTCTTTAAGTGAGCTACATTTTGCCTTTGGAACCTCTGGGTCTCTCTTTACATACTAGTATCTTTCAAATTCTTTTTACTAGAAAATTTCTTCCTCCAAGATTCCAAAAGCCTCTGCTTGAAAAGTAAGGACTCAACAGGACACATCACATAAATGATGTAAGAAATAATGTTTTACAATGTCCCTGGAAAGATCAACTGTATATTTTAGTCGAACAGATACGTTTTAAAATGTATTCTCACATCCCCAGAGCATTATTCTATAGATAGGACATCATCAACAAAGCAGTATATATTTAGGGCCTGCACATTTTCTTACCTTTGAATTTAGCAAGACATGCAGTATAATCCAATTAGAAAGCAAAATGGGCTTAATTACTTAGCTCAGATCAAAGAACACAAGGCAGCAAATAATCTAATTAATATTAATAATATAATTGGCAGCTTTATCTAATGCCTAATCTAGGACATTTCATCTTAATTTAAACCCAGTTCTCAAATTCACAATAAGTTTCCATCATTGTCACTGATTGTTATGAAATCTGATAATCCTTTGGTAAATCCTTCTTGTGTATTTGCTGGCCAATTCTAAGCCATAGATTTAACTGTGTACAACAGAGAGAGGTTAGAAAGTTCAGTCGGTTGCATGTTTATATTGAATTTCCTTAGCCTTCTATCTCTTTCTTTACCCTGATTAATATTCTTCAGATGTTACTGAGTAGTGCAAATGATCTATACAATGTACACAGCCACAGGCCATATTTATATTGAGTGGGAACAGTGCTAAAGTTAATCAAGGACTCTCATAGATGCTTCTAAACCTAATTTGGAGTACATTCACAAAGTACTGTTTATTTTAATGTTTATACTAGATTGATCCCCTAATACAGTAATTCCCTTTCTCTGTGGAAGATATGTTCCAAGACCCTCAGTGAATTCCTGAAATTCTCATTGAATACCTAGCCCCAGATGAATGCTTTAAGCCATGTATATATAGTAGAAGACTGGCCAGACTTGTTCTCTGGTCACAACTCTGCTGACCAAAACAGGATCTGACCCAGACAAGATAAAGTGAAGAAACTGGTGGGAACTAGCAGATGTCAGAAGAAAGGAATCTTTAGCTGACTATGATGGTTCATATGGAGTGTCAATTTCATTGGATTGAAGGAAGTAAAGTATTGTTTCTGGGTATATATGTGAGAGTGTTGCCAAAAAAGATTAACATTAGAGCAGTAGACTGGGGAACTCTGACCCACCCTCAGTCTGTGTGGCACCATCTAATCAGCTGCCAGTGTGGCTAGGATAAAAGCAGTCAGAGGCGTGTGAAAGGACTAGACTGGCTCAATCTTCTAGCCTACATCTTTCTCCTGTACTGGATGCTTCCACCCTCAAACATCAGACTCCAAGTTCTTTAGCTTTTGGACTCTTGGACTTACAGTAGCAGTTTTCGAGGGGCTCTCAGGCTTTTGGCCACAGACTGAAGGGTGCCCTGTTGGCTTCCCTACATTAGAGGTTTTGGGACTCTGACTGGCTTCTTTGCTCCTCACCTTGCAGATGGCCTATAGTGGGACTTCACATTTTAGTAGTGTGAGTCAATACTCCTTAATAAACCCCTTTAATTTATACCTCTATCCTATTAGTCCTGTCCCTCTAGAGAACCATGACTAATACACTGCCCTTACTTCTCATTAGCATAAGACACTTTGTCTTGCACCATGACAGTTTACAAATGCAATAACACAGAAGTCACTACTCACTTCCATGGCAATAACCCAGAAATTATCACCTTTTCCCTAGAAAGTTCTAAGTAACCCATCCCTTAATTTGCTTTGACTCACCCCTAATTCGCATGTAATTTAAAGTGGGTTTGTCTGAATCTGAATACATTACCGACTCCACACCCATGGCATATGAGTTAGCCCTGCCCTGCTAGGAGCAGTATGGTTTAATAAAAATTGCTGTCTAATACCATTGGCTCATCCTTGAATTATTTTCTTGGCAAAGCCAAGAACGCTCCTGGGCTAAGCTCCAATTTGGGGGCTTGCCTGTCCTGCAATATCTATACTATGTTTTTCTCTATACGCACATACCTATGATAATGTTTAATTTGTAAACTAGGTACAATATGAGGTTAACAACAATAACTAATAATAAAGTAGAACAATTATAATAATATAACAAAAGTTATGTGAATGTGATCTTTTTCACTCTCAAATATCTTATTGTCCTATATTTACTATTTTCAGACTATGGTTGACTGCTTATAGCTGAAACCTTGGATCAGGGGGACTATTTTACAGTCTAAGATGTATTTTAAAATAATTTTGTCTGCAATATGTAAAGTAAAAATATAGCTAATTTATGGATTTAACAATCTCTACTGTTAACTTGTGTGTGTGCATGCACATACTTAAATACACCCACATGCACAACATGGGCATTACACATTCAAAAACTAAAACATATCAACCTTTTTTTTCCATGGTTGGTACATCAGACAAGTCAATGTTTTCAGCCCCAGGCAGAAATAACATATTTTAAAACAATTGTTACAATTGCCTTAAATATCTTTCAGAAAGATAAGCCAAAACACTGTATCATTAAACATATCTATTGATTAAAACTTTATCCTTATTTAAAAAACTTTCGAAAAGAGGAAATAAGTCATTTTGATGCCTAAATACCAGCAATTAGATTTATAGTCAAAATACAAAACTCAAGAGATTATCAAACCCCTTTGAAAGAGAAAGGGTGGCTTTGGAAGAATAATTGCAATCAGTTAAAATTCTCCAGTTAAAAATTCAGTGACCTGTAATCCCAGCACTTTGGGAGGCCGAGGCGGGTGGATCACGAGGTCAAGAGATGGAGACCATCCTGGTCAACATGGTGAAACCCCGTCTCTACTAAAAATACAAAAAATTAGCTGGGCATGGTGGCGCGTGCCTGTAATCCCAGCTACTCAGGAGGCTGAGGCAGGAGAATTGCCTGAACCCAGGAGGCGGAGGTTGCTGTGAGCCGAGATCGCGCCATTGCACTCCAGCCTGGGTAACAAGAGCGAAACTCCGTCTCAAAAGAAAAAAAAAAAATTCGGTGACCACAAACTCTAGGCTAAGACCCACAAAGGATGGCTTAGATAAGGATCAAAACAGGGAGAAGCTTAAAAAAGATGAGGTTTAGGAAATGGTTGCAAGCTTGAGCAGCTGGCGGTCTTCTCTCACATGGAATGTATGCAATGTTCGTCTTTTAGAAGCTCTGCGATTATGCCTGCAGTGTATTCTTTAGTGCATCTTAGAGCCAAGGATATTAAATGATAGCTTCTCACTGTCTAGAAACCTTCCTAAAGAGGTCAGATGTCCAAGACATGCCAGAAAATGGAAAAATGAATTGTAGAACTATTCTTTGGTTAATTATTTTACATAAAAATATCTTCAGTAAATGTCTGATTAAGCTCCACTAAGAAAACTAAACTTGGTTGTGTAATAGTTCTAAGTGATTGAAATGTCTGGTTATATGCAGAAGAGTAATTCTTTTCTAGATAAAATTCATGCAGTGAATAACCCTCTAGTAAGAATGCTAAACTTAAGCACTCCCTGCTTACTCCATCTGGTTTATACAAATCCCTGAGAGTGTAGGTAATCAAACACTTCCACTCTTAGACGATCAAGCCACAAAATATTTTCTTGCCCTTGGGAATGTCTCTCATGAAGCTAAAGCAATTGGTTTCTGTAAATGTTAGTATAAGTGGCTGTGTGTCAATATAGCAGGAAGCAGTTTGGGTATCTGCTGAATTAGGAGCTTTCTTAACCACTGTATACTAAATCAGACAAACAAAAATAATTAAGTTAAAAAAATGAACATTTTAATTGTAATCATTCATTAATTTTGATATAGAGACATAGAAGGGAGGATGGACGAAGAGGGAGAAAGAGTCGGGGGGAGAAAAGAGGGAAGACAGAGATAATTGAACAGATTAAATAGAAATGTACCAATTTAATCTGACGGTCTGATTAAATTTCGCACATACCAAAAAAGGAAAAAATACTCCAAAGCATAAGACTGATGACCAATAAGGATAATCCTGTACTTCCACAAAATTAGATCTTGTTAGAAGAATTCAAATACCAAGTGAGGAAAATGTCATTGTTATCTTGACATATTTACTGCAGAGATGTATTGGTCTGCAGCACAGAGTACATGAAATGCAAATATATTAATGGGAAGATGAACATTTATTAGGTTATTTTAAGGAATGCACTGTGACATCTCTGTTCTGAAAAATGCAATTGGTTGCATGCAGTTAATTATAAAGATTAAGAAAAACAACTCAAGGCACAAAACACATAATTTTTTCTTTCTGATCAGATTATCCTGTCTGAATGTCAAGATCACTTTAGATTAATCAGATAACACTGTAATCATCAGTTTCCTAGAAATCTGAATTTGGCCTTTGAGTCATCTTTGGTAATATATTAGAATAATTTAAAAATTATTGTTGCTTATATTTTACCATATAAATTAGTTTAAAAAGTCAATTACTTTATGTATTTTACATGGATACTATACACCTAAAACATAAAAAATTTAATGTAAAATATTTTTCTTCAGATTTTTATAGTGGTTCTGTGTAATTGCTTAGAATATTTGCTATATTCTAGATAGCTATAAGATAATTAGATAATTCAATTTCAAAGGGAAGAGTTTTTGAGTACTGATTTTTGTTTTTAGTTTTTCCTCTAAATTGACAAAAAGTCATGTATATTTATAGCTATAATGTGATGGTTCCATCTATGCACACATTATAGGAAGATTCAATCAAGCTAATTAATGTATATTTCACCTTAGCAATTTATCATTTTTTTGTGGTGAGTACATTAAAAATCTATTTTAGCAATTTTGAAACATACAGTATATTTTTATTAACTTGGTCACCATGCAATGCAATAAATCACTAGAACTTATTCTTCCAGTCTAGCTGAAACTTTACATGCTTTGATCATTTTCTTCCTTTTCTTCATTACTCCCCTTTTCCTGTAGTCTTGGTTAACCACCTTTCTACTCTCTGTTTCTATGAAATCAATTTGTTTAGATTTCACATATAAGTAAGCTCATAAAGTATTTGTCTTTCTGTGCATGGCTTATTTTACTTAGCATAATATCCTCTAGTTCCATCCATGTTGTTCCAAATGACAGAATTTACCCCTTTTTAAACACTGTATTCTATTGTATACATATGTCACATTTTCTTTATTCTTTGACAGATACTTAGGTTGCTTCCACATCTTGGCTATTGTGAACAATGCTGTAATGTTCATGGGAGGGAAGATATCTCTTCAACATACTGATTTCAATTTTACTGTGAAATTATATATGTGTGTATATATATAATATATATATTACATATATATTATATATATTATATATAATATATATGTAATATATATTCAGAAGTGGAATTTCTAGATCACATGGTAATTTTTTTTAATTTTTTTGAGGAACTCCCATGCTATTTTGCAAAATGGCTGTACTAATTTATACTTTCACCAACAGTATACAAAGGTTCCATTTTCTCCACATTCTTACCAATAATTGTTATCATTCATTTTTTTGATAATAGCTATTCTGACAGGTATGAAGTGATATCTTATTGTGGTTTTAATCTGCATTTCTCTGATGATTCAAGATGTTGAGAATTTTTTCATATGAAGGTCTATTATGCATGTCTCTTAAGAAACATCTGTTCAATCCTCTTTCAGTCTGTGAGTTGTCTCTTCATTCTGTTAATTGTTTTCTGTGCTTGGGAGAAGCTCGTCAGTTTGATGAAATCCCATTTGTCTATTTTTATTTTTGTTGCCTGTGCTTTTAGAGTCCTATCCAAGAAGTCAGTGCCCAGATCAATGTTGTGGAGCTTTTCCCCTATGTTTTCTTCTAGTAGTTTTACATATTTAGAACTTATTTATTTAATGCTTTATACCAGTCATTTTTGGGACACAAGAAAAGAAGACAATAATTCTTGCTTTTAGGAAGGTTAGTTCATAACCCATGGAACTAATACATGAGAAGTAAGAGGAAGAGAGAAATTTTCTCTCTGCCTCATAAATAGGCTAGATCAGGTAATTATACTTGGAGAATGTACAACTTAGCTGAGGATAATTGTTAGGATTTTGACAAATTGGAAGGAGGAATAAAAGCAAATCATATATTCTGAGTTTGACAAAAAAATAATGGGATAGAATAATCCAGATTAGGCTTGTAAAATGGTCACTCTTCTAGGTTAGTTGGAGCCTAGATAGTGTAGAGAAGATGAGAGGGAAAGATAAGTAGGTAATAAGGACTTAGATCTTAATTGCCATTCTTAAGGGACTGAACCTTATAATGCAGACCCCAGTGGCCCATTAAATGTCGTAATGATGACAAGCAGGGTCTAGAGCCGGATAGTGGACACTCAAATCCCAACCTCCAACACAAGTACCTAGAGTTAAACAAGATTTTTAACATTTCTCTGCATGTTTCTCCATAAAAAAATGAGATTAAAATAGTACCAATATGTTGTTTTGATAATTAATTAAGTTAGATAATCTAAACAGCTTAGAGTACTGTAAATGTTATATAATATTAAAGAATTAAACACAAAGTAAGTGTTCAATAATATTAGAATTATTAGCCTTGAACCAGAAAGTGATATACAAGACTACATTTGACAAGATGAAGTTTGGGAAATTTCACAAACTTTATCCTTTTTGAGACAGAGTCTCGCTCTGTTGCCCGGGCTGGAGTGCAGTGGCAGGTTCTCCACTCACTGCAGCCTCCGCCTCTTGGGGTCAAGAAATCCACCTCCTGGGTTCAAGCAATTCTCCTGCCTCAGCCTCATGAGTAGCTGGGATTACATTTTGGGGAGATTCATTGCTATTAATAATCACTCCCTACAAGCTAAATCTGCAAGGTCACTCATGATCACTAGCATGGATTACTCCCACTGAGATCAATCACTAATATTAAGACTTAGTTATGCATTTTAAAAGTTATAATTTCTAATTCTTTATAAGAAGTATATATTTCCTTTTAGGCACACATTTCAAGTAGTTAGTAGATAAAAACAGAAGCCAATTTCACAATCACTGAAAGTTTAAAAGCAAACAAAACTTAACATGTCTTTTTAAATCATTAAGTATAATTTATTTATTTATTTGTTTTTACTTTATACCTCCTCAAATAGAGAAAGCCTGTTGAAGTATTATCTTGGATGAACTAGACTTGGAAATCAAGTGATATCACTTGTTATATACTACATGTTGAGATAGCCATAACAATTTATCTCCTTTCAAGGAAAGAGAAAACAAACATCAGCTCCAGATGGGATAGTGGCAAGGTTCTGGAAGAACAAATTAGACTGGAATTATTGCTGTGGCAACATTTAGAAAATATAACCTTACATGATATTAAAGATGAATGAAAGGAGTATGACACTAACATTTCCAGTCGAAGAGGAGGTAATTACAAGGAGGGAGTGTTCAATAAGTATCTGACTCTCAGCAATTTTTGGGGCCTTATTTCATACCTTATGGATGGCCCTTCCCCAGGCACAATGGCCTTTTACCAAGTCCTTGGATTACTGTGATTCCTTCATCCACAGGGTCTTTGCACAGTGTTTCTACTGTTTGTTTGGAATATAATCTTCACTTTTGTTTTTCCAGTTTAATCCTACTCTTATTGATTTCAACCTGAACACCATTTTATTAAATAATCATTCTTCCCCTAGAGTAAGCCAGTTTCATTTATGTTGGCTCATACTCATATTACTTTTTTTCATATCTATTATCTCCATTTGTTAATATGCAATTATTTTTGTAATTATTTGATTAATGTCCGTCTCCTCCACCAATCAACAAGATCTATGAGACAAGTGTTTTTGATCACTCCAAGGGCCTAGCAAAATTCATGAAACTTATTGATCTCTCGTTAGTTATTAAATGTGCTTGTAAAATAGGCTTATTTTTTGAAAGCTTCTACGAAACAGGAGAGAAAAATATAGTACTTATAAAAGAATATAGAGTCAACTAAACACACTAAACCAATAATAAAACAGTTTTTTTTTTTTTTTTTTTTTTTTTTTGAGATGGAGTTTCGCTCTTGTTACCCAGGCTGGAGTGCAATGGCGCGATCTCGGCTCACTGCAACCTCCGGCTCCTGGGTTCAGGCAATTCTCCTGCCTCAGCCTCCTGAGTAGCTGGGATTACAGGCACGCGCCACCATGCCCAGCTAATTTTTTGTAGTTTTAGTAGAGACGGGGTTTCACCATGTTGACCAGGATGGTCTCGATCTCTTGACCTCGTGATCCACCCGCCTCGGCCTCCCAAAGTGCTGGGATTACAGGCTTGAGCCACCGTGCCCAGCCTAATAAAACAGTTTTTAAAATAAATGAGAAATAATTAATTTGTTCATTTAATTTTTGTTAGTCAAGGTGGGCTAACCTTTGCAATAGACCAAAAATGTACATTCACTCAAACAAAACAGAAGTATATTTCTTGTTCAGTTTTAGTAAAAGACAAATTCTACGCAGGAAGGAGAGGGTTCTGTTCTATGAAGTTATTTAGCAAACAGTGATGATAATCACTCTACTGTTTTTCACACAAATTTCATGGTCAGTCTGATGGTTATCTCTATATAATCCAGTCTTTATTGGAAAGAACATGACTGCATGGTTTGAAGTTTTCTTAGGCCACGTTTAAGACTGAGACTTATTTACCCTTAGTGTAAGCTGGAAACCTGTGAAATTACCATAACTTACCAAAAGAACCCAGGAAATGTAAACTGGTGGTGTGTTCAGGAAAAACAGCTAGGATCAGGGGAGAGCCATAAGCCTCTGTTACAACGGTCATCCAACAATGTCTTGAAATATTATGATTGAGAACTCTGTCAACTTTAAGAAAACTAGAAAACTTTGATGTCACATAATTACTAAAGCAAATGTTATAAATTAGTCTTATAAGTAGTATAATAAAATAGAAGTATCTCTAAAGCTAAAATTTGGTGTTGGATGATGGGAAATATTCTCCAAATGATTACTGTGATTTTCTAAAAAAGCAAGTCCTCTCTGGCAGATTATTGGGTAAGAACTAGAATGTCTCCTCTGAATGTCAATGCGGCTGCTCATCTGATTTTTCAGAATTTTCATGTGCTATTCTTCAGTTATATGATAATAAAGAAGATGTGCAAATGACGATTTAATGATGCAGCTTCAAAAAGAGCTAGAAGGAAAGGGAGAATCTAAAATCGTTACACTCCCAAGATCGTAATTAGAGACCTAATTTTTGAGCAAGGAATTTCCAATACTTATTGGAAAAGATTTTTTAACTTACATATAAAAGAAGTTGAATAATGAAGGTAAAATATTATGCACACATTCTTTCACATTGAATATCTTTTTATTTTATAGAATTAAGTCTTAAACAGTATTAAAGTGTATAAAACATTCTATTACATTTGACTACTCTTATATATCTTTATGTACCTATGGGTTACAGCTATCTTAACCTAGAAATTGCACTTTAAAATGCTGACAGAGGAATCATAAACTATGTCTGCCACTTCCCTCTTCATTTATGTACAGGGACAAAATATTTCCATAAATGAGGCTGAGCACTTGCTAACATTGCTCAGTTAAACCTGGTGCAGAGAGCCTGTATCAGTCAGGATCCCACAGCCAATGGTGGCACATTCAAAAGGAGTGAGTAGAATTTAACTACGTACAAAAGCGTGGGTATGACTAAGGAAGCTAAAAAGGGGCTTGCGCGGTCCAGGAGGGGAAAGGAGATGGAGTGTTTTTATAATCTAGTGAGAGTTGTTATAAAGAATGGTCTTTCCAGCTAGAGGGATGCAGCCTCTGTCCACCTTCTGACTTTTGAGGATTGGGGTATAAGTACCACAATGTCTCTTTATTTTTCCTCCTTGATTTCTTGCCAGTGAAGACTTCCATTTTTCAAATTATGTTAAAATCCAGAAAGCCAGGTAGTCTGGTGATGAAGTCCATAGAATTCAGCATCTTAGGACAAGGCACAAGGTAGGGAACTATGAAACATACCTAAAAAGACGAACAATATACAGAAGAGATGCAATAACATTTGTGAGAGAGATAGCAGTAATGTTACATATGATAAATTACATGCATTCATATGCTGCTTAAACTTATATTTTGTTCAATAAGACATGTATAAACATTTGTTTTCTTGAAAACTTAAGAATCTTTATAAGATCTCCTTATCAAAAATTATTAAGGGTTTTTGAAATATGTTTCTAACACATCGCCTGATCATGATGAAACAAATAGAACAGCAGAGGTGATTCCTAGATCCACAGACAAGAACCCAATGAAACATGAGCTTACACTCCATGTTTACTATGAGAAAGAGTGAAATGGAAAAACGGGAGTCAGAATGGAGGCCTGGAAGAGATATGATGTCTGAATTTGGCAAAGAGTATTGGCAGAATAATGGTCAATACACTCAGACCAATGATCGGGGCCCAGAATTTCAAAGCCTGTAGCACTGTCACTTGAGGCTTCATTGGCATCAATCTGACTGGGAATGGCCATAACTCAGGATTATGTACACCCTCCAGTTGAGAGGACAAAATTGGTGATAGATCAAAGAAGATGATAGGAGATCTTGGCAGATGAGCAGGGCTCAGAAGATCTGGCAATAGGTAAGGAAAAAAAAAGTCTGTGAAATTGTTAATTCACCATTAGAGAAGTCCATCACAGTAGCTTGATTAATATCCTGCAAATGGTAAGTAGATGAATAGAAATTCAATTCCAGATCTTTTTGTTTCAAATCAAAATTCTTTGTTATAACATATGGCCTAGAGCAAAGGAGAAATAAAGATATCAATTAAAATGAATCATTCTTTAACAAGTCTGGAAGTTTTCCCTAGCAACAAAATCTATTTTAACCAAAGCAACAGTATGGTGGTAATGTATTGTTACAGAGCTAACAATACAGTTGTAATATATCATAACACATCTGATTTGAAAGTGAAACGCTTTGATAATAGACATTTGGTCTTTAAGAAATTTTTCTGAGATTTCATTTGTAAGCCAGATGTTTTTATATTAAAAGGCAATTCTATACATTCTAGAGAGTTGTTTTATTATCACATATATAGCTATTTTTGCTTTGTAATAAGTCATAGGTTAAAAATTATTTTACTGGACCTGCTCCTCAAAATATTTATGCCATCAAGGATTTGTATGGGATACATTTGTATAGGATACATTGATTGCTAGTCACTATCATAGTGGAACAGAAAAATAGTTAAATTTCAGAATAATACTTTGATTAAAATCCTAACTCTTGTAGAGTTAAATGGCATTATATAATTTTCAGTTTATTTGAACCTTAGTTTCCCCTCCTGAAAAATGTGATACTGTTATCTATTTTGTTTGTTTGCTTCCTAGTTCATAAAGTCTAAGAGTGTTTTGAGATTTGTGGAATTTATAAGAAGGCAAGATTTGATCCCCAAATGTGTCATTTGCCTATCATGCCTCCCAGAACACGATATTCAGACAATTTTTTGAGGCCATTGTGTGCATTCAAGGATTTTGTCCTACAGGTGCAATGGCATCACTGGAAAATCTTGGATGCTTTGATAACTTTATTAGCATAATTTGTCTAAACCAAAGTCTAATACTCATGTATGCCTGGGGACTTTATTAACCTTTTTTTCTTTCTGCACATATGAGATGATGTGCTTCTAATTAATGACAGAAGAAGATATGCCAGAGCACAGTGAATCCCAGGAAGATGCTTCCTTAACCCTTGTTGATCATTATCACAGGGATGCCGTTACAAAACCTTAGGGTGTTTGACTCTATTGCTATCAAAATTTCATTGCAGCAAACATGCTTTACTTCATTTTCTAGTTCACTTACTATTCCCACTGTTTCTTGTTTACAGAAAATACTACAGAAAAATATAAAACTTGCATATTTATAGTGCCTCTAATGTCTAATAATTTCTACATTGTGTTGTTCCCTGAAAGTTGATGGTTATAGTATTCTTCCAACACAGATGGCCCAGAGTATGAGAATCTCTAGGGACTTTCACCCTCAACTGTGGCCTTGCCAATTTGAAACTTGAAGTACCCTATGTAACCAAGCCTGCTGATTAATTCAATGTAATGCTTGTATGTCAGTTCCAAAGGAATCTAGCTTAGCAAGTCAGGAAAAAGCCCTTTTCCCTGTTGTCATTAAATCATATCCTTGTTATGGCATTTTATATTCTATGAAGGCATTTTCCTTTTTTTCAATCAAAAGGGTACTGAAGTCAAAATATAAACATATGACCCATTTGTTTTTCTTATTGCTTCCATATGTCCTCTTGTGATTGTTATTTTGATTTTTTATTGTTTTGTTTTCTTAAGAAGCAGCCTGGTCCTTACCAAAGATTCAGACCAAGTCAATGTTATAAACAATGAACATTTTCTTCTATATGTTTTTTAGCAATAACATTTATTGGCCCGCTAAATTGGAAATGTTCACATCACTTATTTTTAGGCAAAACTAAGCACTTTATTTATGTATTTATTTATTTATTTATTTTTGAGACAGAGCTTTGCTCTTGTTACCCAGGCTGGAGTGCAATGGCGTGATCTCGGCTCACTGCAACCTCCGCCTCCTGGGTTCAGGCAATTCTCCTGCCTCAGCCTCCTGAGTAACTAAGCACTTTACTATTGTAGAATCTGCATTAAATAATTTAGAAAAAGTTTATTGATTCTGCATCCTAAAAGTTTTGTTTTGCCAATGAGAAATCATGGTCCAAGGATACTAAATAACTTGTTCTAGATCAAACATTAAGTAAAGAGAGGTGTCAGAACTAAAACTGTGTCTTCCAGCTCTCATCCAAATGCTATATTTCAATTACTCATCATAATTAATTATTTAACATGATGTGAACACATCTTAGTAGATGACAATGGTGATAAAAGTACTATATATGTGTGTGTGTGTGTGTGTATGCACACACACACACACACACACAGTAACAGAGTCCTCACAACATCAGTGAAAATTTTCTTTTTCCCTTAGGATAGGAACCTTTATAAAATTATGGTAAATGTGTGGACTCTGGAACCAGACTGCCTGCATTCAAATCCCCATTGTACCTTCAGTAGCTGTAATGCTCAAAGTAGTTATACCTCAACTCTTCTGTGACTCAGCTTTCTAAATTTTAAATGTGATGGCAATAATAGTTGAATCAATAATTTTTATGAAGATTAAATTAGTTAACACAACTGCCTGGAAAATAATAATAGGAAGCCCTCTTTTAAAATAGTTCCTGGCAAATAAGAAGCTTCTATTCTTGTCATTGCCAACTGACTTCATATATACAATCAGAAAATTTAAGTGTCAATCAAGTGCTTTGGGTATAAAATAAAATGTTTAATAGTATTTTTTCTCAAAATGTTCTGTGAATTGAAAACTTTAGTAGCATGATTTAATTGTGAAGAAGAAATAATCTTAGCAGTAATGTTTATTAACTGACAATGCATTAACACTTGATATTTGAACATGATACACAATCTTTTACTGATCATCATTTTTTTCTTCTACCCCTTTATTGCTTTTGTTTAAAACCTGCAGATAAGAGTAATGCATGGTGCTGATTAATATGATTTAATTGAAACGAGGTTCGAATATCAGATACAAAAATAATCAGAAAACAGAAGTTTTCTGATTACACATATATGCACCTTCTAAAATGCTCACAGGCAATCTTACCTTCCATAAAAGACATAAAATGCTTTACCAAGGAAAAAGTACGTTCGTTTTTACTGCTGGAATGCCGAGTTTATAAGTCAAATGGAATCACCCAGTAAAAACAAATAGCAGTAGAATGATGATTAAAAACAGCACTATACATGTATCCCACTTCTTTGGAGCAGCTCAAGGTCTTCCACAGATTGTCTTTCCAATTTCCTTAACATATATCTGTAAAAGACAGGAGCATATATGAAATAAATTTTGCTGTGAAAAATAGTTAAAGAGATTATTAAATTATTTTAGACTACATTTGAAATCCTGCCAAAACTTAAAAAAATCCGCGGCATCATGTGTCTCAGTTTTCCTTCCACCTCTAACACCAGCAATACAGTCCTTTTGCCTTTTTAGCTGTCTCTGAAGTCCAGCCTTGTTGGAGGGGAGGTTGGAAGGCATTCCATAGCAGAGTGATATCATGTTTGATCACATCCACATTTGTTCCTCTTTAAAACTACTCTAAAGAAGAGCTAAGGTACTATCATGTTTTCAGAAGGCAGAGAACATCAATTTTAAATGGTTTGTTGATTTTCTAAATGTTACATGTATTTTACCAAAATTTATTACAGCAGATGATTCATTTGACTGAATAGCCTTATAAAGTATAGACATTTCCTTTTAATTTCCCTGTAGCATATAAAACAACTGGGAATTCTGTTTATGGAAGGTCACACTGTAAAAGAATATTAGTGGTGAAAGGAACTTCAAAGTCTTCCTTATCCAACTTTCTGATTTTAGAGATGAGGATCAGCAAAGTGATACTACTTGCCCAATGTCACATGCTGGGCGTTTTCTTTCCAGGGCACCTTTCCATCTGCCTTACAGGGTATGATAGCTGTGCTTTCCTCAGCCTTTTAGGGGAGTAAAGGTGAGTGTGCTTTATACACAGTGGACATTTTCTATCATTGTTTTTCTCATCCTTTGGCTTGTTCCTCTCATCTTTTGCAGTAGCCTTTATGTCCACTTACCAAGTGCACATTTGGAAAGTCAACAAACCATTTGACATTCCTCAAGACTGCATTTTGATCACATCTGTCCTGGGATCTTACCTAATCCTCCTGCAGGCTAGTGGGAGAATAATCACTTACCATTCAAGTTTTAAAAATGTTTGTTTTAATTCAGCAAGAAAAATACTGTTAATCTTTCTTCAAGTATCTAACATTCCCAAATTGTGATGTCTTCATTGCCAAAACCCATCAAGCTGAACATCAACAGATTCTCTCATGCGTAAATGACCAGTAAAACATGAACTGTTACAAAATTTAAACAGCGATATACATGTAGGACCATGAAAATGTTACCTATGAATGAAGAAAAAGTAAAGAAAGACATGTAAATTCAATGTTATCTTTTGTATAATTTCCATTTTCTTTTATTATCCTAAGATTATTTTGCACTTCCCTTTTTAATTATTTTGAAACTTCAGTCACAGGGATGCTGCATATTGTGTGATAACCAAATGAAATATACTTTTTCTTGTAATGCTGAGGATTTTTAAAATACTATTTGTTATGTATTATAAGTAGTGTAACAATACGTCTTAACTCTGGTGAATATGTACCCTATTCAGTAGTCTGTACCTGTGAAGCCATGCCATAGTAGATGTGAGGCACATGCATGTGCTATTATGCAGAACTTTATCTGTCTACCTTGGTGAGCTTGAGAGAACCTTTCTAGTTAGCACAATTAGTGTCAGGACAATCAATTCTATATCCAATGTTGAGTATGAATTGCTTTGCCTGTATCTTCCCAGGAACTCTATAACAAAATAGTTTCCATACTTTCAGAGCTGAACTTGAATTTACTTAGCCTCCCGCAGTGATATCCAATGACCCATGGCTTCTCACTGCTTCATGAACTAGCAAATGTATTGATATGATTAATAATGAATTTTCTACTTAGGATCATAATGCTAATTGCTCCCTTATGGACATTTTCTGCTCCTAGGTTTGATTTTCATACTGTGTAGCTTATTTTTTCTGATATATGTATGACTTAGAAAAGTTATCTCACTCTTTATCCCCTCCAGTCAGCAAATAATCCTTCAACATTCAAATGATCCTGTTCATTGTGCCTTTCCACTCCTGCATCTGACTCCAAAATAAACCCTATGGATGGGTCTTACAAGCAGGATTAAATAGGCTTTCAGTAGAGATAAGGCTCCTTTGAAAGAATTTAGGGTTATAATGGAGATTTGACTTAAAAAGTGAAAAGAAAAGAAAAGAAAAGAAAAACATCCTCCTATGTTTTTATTAAGGGTCACAATTTGCCTAGAATACTTACAGTGCTTTACACTGGAGCTGATACAGGGATATCTCAGATATATTGCAGGTTCAGTTCCAGACCACTGCAATAAAGCAAACATAGCAATAAAGGGATTCAAACAAACTTTCGGTTTCCCAGTGTATATATGTGTGTGTGTGTGTGTGTGTGTGTGTGTATATATATATGTTATGTTTACACTATACTGTGGTCTATTAAGTATGTAGAGCATTGTCTAGAAATCAAAGTGCATACCTTGATTTAAAATAACTTATGGCCAAAAAATGCTAATGATTATGTAAGATTGCAGAGAGTCATAATATTTTTGCTCATGAAGGGTCCTACCACAATGTTGATGTCTGCTGACTTATCAGGGTGGTGATTGCTGAAGGCTGGGTGCTGTAAAATTTTCTTAAAATAAGAGAATAATGAAGTTTGCTGCATCAGTTGACTCTTCCTTTCAGAAAATTTTTTTCTTTACAAAGCCAAGCTGTTTGATAGCATTTTATCTGCAGTAGGACCTCTTTCAAATTGCAGGCAATTCTCCCAAACTCTGCTACTCCTTTATCAACTAAGTTTACATAATATTCTAAATACTTTGCTATCATTTCAACAATGTTCACAGCATCTTCACCAGGAGTAGATTCCATCTCAAGAAACCACCTTCTTTTCTCATCCATAAGCAACTTCTCTTCTGTTCAAGTTTTATTATGAGATTGAAGCAATTCTGCCACATCTTCAGGCTCCACCTCTATTCTATTTTATTTGTTATTTCCACCACTGTAATCTGCTGTTTCTTCATCCACTGAAGTTATGAATGTCTCAAAGTCATCCATAGGACTTCTTCAAACTCCTATTGAAGTTGATATTTTCACCTCCTCCCAT
This sequence comes from Cebus imitator, assembly GCF_001604975.1. Classification (NCBI taxonomy): domain Eukaryota; kingdom Metazoa; phylum Chordata; class Mammalia; order Primates; family Cebidae; genus Cebus; species Cebus imitator. Next base: position 4,355,264 of record NW_016107479.1, on the reverse strand, counting down.
GAATCACAAATGCTCTTAATGGCATCTACAATGGTGAATCCTTTCTAAGTGGTTTTTCAACTTACTTTGCCCACATCCATCAGAGAAATTATTATCTTTGGTAACTATAGCCTTATGAAATGTCTTTCTTAAAAAATAAAACTTCAAAATTACTTCTCAATCCATGAGATACAGAATAAGTGTTTTGTTAGCAGACAAGAAAACATTATTCTCCCTGTACATCTCCATAAGAGCTCTTTGGTGACCAGGAACATTGTCAGTGAGCAGTAATATTTTGAAAGGCATCTCTTTCTCAGTGAAGTAAGTCACAACAGTGGGCTTTAAATATTCAATAAACCACAATGCAAATATATGTGCTGTTCTCTAAGCCTTGTTCTTCCATTTATAGAGGACAGGCAGGGTAGATATAATTATAAAGGCTTTGGAATTTTCAGAATAGTGAATTATATTGACTTCAACTCAAAATCACCATCTGCATTACCCCCTAACAAGAGGGTTAATCTATCCCTTGAAACTTTGAAGCCAAGCATTAACTTTTCTCTAACTGTGAAAGTCTTAGTTGGCATCTCCTTCTAATAGAAAGCTGTTTTATCTACATTGAAAATATTTTCTTTAGTATAGCCACCCTCATCAATAATCTTAGCTAAATCTTCTGAATAACTTGCTGCAGTCTCTTTATAAACACTTGCTAGTTTACCTTGTACTTTTGTGTTATGAGGACAGCTTCTTTCCTTAAACCTCATGAACTAACCTCTGCTACCTTCAAATTTTATTTCTCCAGCTTCTTCATCTCTCAGTCTTCATAGAATTGAAGAGAATTAGGGCCTTACTCTAGATTAAACTTTAGCTTAAGGAAATGTCATGGCTGGTTTGATCATCTATCCATTCCACTAAAACTTTCTCCATATCAACAATAAGGTTGTTTTGCTTTCTTATCATTTTTGTGTCCCCTGGAGTAGCACTTTTAATTTTCTTTAAAAGCTTTTCCTTTACATTCACAACTTTGTGTGTGTGTGTGTGGGGGGAGCACAAGAGGCCTAGCTTTCAGTTTATCTCAGCTTTCAACATCTTTACCTCACTAATTCTGATCATTCTGAGCTTCTGATTTAATGCAAGAAACATGTGACTCTTCTTTTCACTTGACTACCAAGAGGTCATTGTAGGTTTAGTAACTGGCCTAATTTCAATATTGTTGTGTCTCAGGGAATAGAAAGGGCTGAGGACAAGGAGGGAGACAGGGAATGGCCAGCTGGCTGACAAGTCAGGACAAACAGTTATCAACTAAGTTTGCCATCTTATATGGGCATGGGCACAATTCATGGAGCACCCAAACCAACAAATTACAATAGTAATAATAAAGATCACTAAAAACAGGTCACGATAACCTATATTATAAAAGTCAAAAGAGTTTGAAATATTAAGAGAATTACTAAAATTCGGTACAGAGACAGGAGGCGAGTATGTTACTGGAAAACAGCACCAATTGTCTTGCTCAGTGCAAGGTTAATCTTCAATATGTAAAAAATGCAATATCCATGAACTATGATGAAGCGTAATAAAATGAGGTGTGCCTGTATAAAATACTTTGTTAGATATAGCTTATTCTCAAATCCACCAGAATTCATACACCCAACTTGCCAGTATTCTTTCCATTGTTTCTTATTTTCATCAGGGTCTAGCATATTTTTTTTCTTATAACCAATAATAGAAAAGTTTATTTTCTATAGTCTATAACCTATATAATGTACCCTTTTCTATTTTTTAAGGTAATTCCCAAAGGGGACTTAATTAAATATCAGGATACAGACACCAAAACTAGTAGATTAAAATAGATTATAATTGATACTAGATTATTCAAACTTCAAATGCTACTCTGAATGATTGTGGTGGGTTTGGATAGCTCAGTAGTAATTTGACTGATACCTGCTGGAAGCCAGAAGTAGGTATTTCTTATTCTTTGCCTAATACAATGGTTTTTAATTCATGAGATATCCCAACTCTTGTAGAACTACAACTTTTTCCCAGTTCCAGTTGGGTTATAATATAGAAATATTATTTTATGTAAGAAATACACATATTGGTTCCTTTTTTTTTCCCATTTATTTATTTTATTGCTTTTTAGGTTTTGGGGTACATGTGAAGAACATGCAAAATCGTTGCATAGGAACACACGTGGCAGTGTGATTTGCTGCCTTCCTCCCCATCACCTACTTCTGGCATTTCTCCCCTTGCTATCTCTCCCCAGCTTCCCACCCCCCACCGTCCCTCCCCTATTTCCCCCCAACTGACCCCAGTGTGTAGTGCTCCCCTCCCTGTGTCCATGTGTTCTCATTGTTCAACACCCGCCTATGAGTGAGAACA
>NW_016107479.1:4346093-4351343 GCF_001604975.1 Cebus imitator | reverse complement strand
AGATATACAATCATGTCGTCTGCAAATAGAGACAATTTGACTTCCTCCTTTCCTATTTGAATGCCCTTTATTTCTTGTTCTTGCCTGATTGCTCTGGCTAGAACTTCTAATACGATATTGAATAGCAGTGGTGAGAGCAGGCATGGTTCCTTGCTTAGCAAACTGGAGTGCATGTACTTGGAGCTGGCCCTCAGAGTACCCTAAACTTAGTATATTTTTCTAACATCGAGAAGGAAAAAAAAAATCTGTCTTTCGGGGCTCCATACTTTAGATTGGAGTCCTATAGGAACAGACCTTGAGATAAAAACTTGAGGAAACGTAGTTAATTTGAGAGGTGATCCAAAGGAACACTGGTTGGGAAATGGGGAAGTCAGGGAAGGAAATGAGGTTAGTGCTCTATGAATTTCAGGTTCATTCACTTCTGGACAATGGTAAAGAACAACCCTCAAAGTTGTGGGCTGTTCCAGGGGGCATTAACTTCTCTAGACTTTCAGCATGCCCCCTCTCTTGTACCCACAGGAAGTCCCTAAGCAGGGAGACTGTAGATACTTGTGATAAGAAGCCACTGATAAGATATATCCTCCAAATTCCCCTTCACCGAGACTTCCCATAGTTACTCTGGTATATACTCTTACTGCAATAAGCTAAATAAACCCAATTCTGTGTGACTATAGATACATTTCTGGTGATCTTTAGCTGGTGGGTATTAACTACAGAAATATGACAAAAATGACCCATCTAAAATATCTATGTAATGTGTAATTTAGAGTGTATGAAGTAAGAGAACGTCAGGACTTACTTCCTTCTCAGACAGGATGAAGTGAAAAAAACGGCTGAAACCAGCAGATGACATGGAAAGGAAGCTCTTAGTTGCCCTCATTGCTTATTAGCATACATCCCTCTGTCCAGCTTCATGACAGTTTACAAATGTTATGGCAGTGACTGGGAGTTCCTGCCCCTTTCTATGGTAAGGACCTAGGAGTTACTGCCCCTTTTCTAGAGATTTCTACAAAACCTGCCTCTTAATTTACGTTGAAGGTAGATATAAATACAGCTAGCCCACAGCTCACAACCTCTGCCTTTGGGTGCACTGCCTAGCAAGTAGCCCTGCTCTGTAAGGAGCAAATCCCATTAAATTAAAGGTTGTTGTCTAACACCATCAGCTTGCTCTTGAATTTTTTCCTGAGCACCGTCCTAGGCTAAGCCCTAATCTCAGGGCTTGCCTGCCTACCTGTCTCATGTAGACTACAGTTATAGTCTGAGGAAAAGATTTGATTTCCAGCTGCTTGTGAAAAATAAAGTTGGGATGGTAGGACTGGCTAAGTATATCAATTTATATTTCCTGTGCAGCAAGATAAGTCAGAAAAGTAGAACCTGCCAGTTTTCTTTGGTTATTAACACCAACGATAGTGTGAATTTTGCTATAAGAGAAATATTTTCTCATATTTACTACAGATTTTAACATTGATTTCTTTTTAATCATGGAGAAAACCCAAAATTATTAGAATAGTAGAGAACACAGAGGATTTAAGTTTTCAACTTGCCTCTTCCTTGAATGTCACACCCTGTTAATTTAGTTACATTTTAATCACTTCAGTCAACTCAAGTGAGCAAATGCATATCACATGACTACTATGTGTCAGTTCCTGTACTAGGGGCTCAAGGGCTTTCCATGACGAACAAATACCACTTCATGGCTACAAAGAGATTACAAGTTAATGGGAGGTAAGAGGAACTAAAATCAATGTGGGTACTTTTGCACATATTCACTGAAATTCTAAACCCTGAGCTAGTCTGGTTTTTACATAACATATTAGCATTGGTACTTGGCAAAATAATTATATAATTATAACTTTCACATTTTTCTTTTAAATGTCATTTTCATGAAATGAATAACACAATTACACATAATGAAAGGAGATAATTGTTAAACATTTGTCAGGTGTTTTATATTTTGCATGCCAATATTCTGGATTGTTTCTAAAGAGAATAGAAAGAGAATATCAGTGTTTTGACCATGATCTACAATTCTGGGGTATAATTACAGAAGATTGTAGGATATTTTATTGTAAGATTCACCTGAAGACACTGTTTGCAAAACTTTATTTCAATGTTTTTCCTTGAAGCCTTACAACATGCCTCAAAAAAGAATTGCTATATTTGGCTTCATTAGAGAGAAATCCAAAAATCCATTAGCCTTCTCAACATGGGACCTTGTACTAGGAAACTGACTTCTAAGTCCTCCCAACAATCTCTGTTTGGCATCTAGGAAATGCAATCTCCTGGGGATGTGATTTGCTCTGGGTCATTCATGGGAAGAAGCAGGATACAATAAAAAATGAGGAATTGTAAAATGGGCCATCCTTATAAATTGATTTCTATGAAATGAGTGAACAAAGTATACAATGATGCATATTGTTCATGTTGTAGAGATTTATTCTAAATTCTCCCCTTGGCAGATTCTTTAGAAACAGCACATTTACAGTTCCGAGCTATTACTTGTGAGATTTTCTTTTAATCACCTTTTAATAGAATTGGCATTATCATCTAATACAACTAGGCATAACCACTTACAGATATTTGTCAAATATTTAGTAGAAGACCTGGACCATTACAATTATATTTCTCACAAAAAAGCAATTTTCATTTTCTTCCCAACTGACAGTGCAGTTATTAGACTCCATCTCTAAGATGCCTACAAGCAAATTTAATTAGTCAGTTAAATGAAACTGTCAGAAATTAAAAAAAAACATTTTTGTAGTAAATTATAGCCCTAGGTATTTCTTAATTTGCTTTGTGTAACTTCAACTGGAAAGTATGTTTATAATATTCTATTTGTTCAGCATGGATGAAGGTCACTTCACATTTACTTTCATCTTGAAATCGCCTGGCCATTTCACAGCTGTTTGAATTTTAACAAGAGGAAAACAGGTTAGAGGATTCAGAGAGATCAAAAAAGAAGAAAATAATAATAACATTTGGCATTTATGAGATTTGTAGTAATTCTGCTCTTGGAAACTATGGAACAAGCTGATGTTTTTGTTTGAAGTCATAAGTTATGGAAATTAATTCTACAGAAAAATTAATAGGTGTAAAATTACGGTAATTATAGTCATGGTAACCAGATATCTTTAAGCATTAAGAGCCAGGTCCTGTACTCTGGGTCAGAAATTATATCACAAGATCATGTCCTTTGATTAAGAAAACCTTTTTATGTACTACATTTAAGCCATGTACTGAAATTATTCAAAAAATGTCCCATTATTAAGGAATGATATTCTCCCTCCACTCAAGGAAAAGCCAGAAAGAATATAAATGAGAAACTAGAAAGAGTCCAGTAGACGGTAACATGTGCAATTATAAAGAACTATTCCTCTACTTGGCTTTTCATCATTTCTTTTTGCTGTTCTTTTGCTTTGATATTTGAAAGTTAGGAGCCCAAAAATCTTGCATCATTTACTTTGAAGTTTTATGTTCAGATAACAAACACAGAATTCACTTGAATATTTTTCAGTTAGGTACTTTGCTTTGACATCAAATCTCTTTGTTCCTTTTATCTCTCTTTTATGTAAACTCCCTAATTAAAGAATTTGAGATTGAAGAAGAAACTGTGAGAAAATAATATAAGTATAAAAGTGAAGCAGTGAAAATTAATTATTCCCAATGAGAAAACAATAGTTGATATGGAAATAAGCGTAAAAACATCTTAGTTCCAATAGTAACAACATACATTTTTGGACACTAGGTATATAACATAAGACATTAGAGTAAAAAAATAAAATATAACTAATTTTTTTTCTTTTTACTATTTTCACTTAAAGTAGATTGAAGTTAAAACTGTATGTTTCCCAATAGAACTGTGAGCTCCTAGGTGTTTTTATTGCTGAAAAGTTTATAGAGTTTTATTTTGATTTTTAAGGTTCAGCAAAATAACCCATATAGCAAGATAGACTTTCATATTTTGTGAGTGACCTTGTATCAAGGTAAATTATAGCATCACCCCACTAATTTCTTGTTTTTCCCACAAGGTAACTATAAGCACTTACATCTTACTATCAGGAAATTTAGTTTAGAAAGACAAAAAAAAAAAAATTTAACAAGCAAAAAACAGCTCTGCATTTGGATAAGACCTTCGCTCAAGAACAGCCCTTGTTTCATAATTGTGACGCCAAACCTTTCTCTATCTCTTGGCCTTTTGATTTCTCATTTTATTTGTGAAACATATATACTGCTACTTATCTCATACGCTGTTGTAAAGATCAGGTCAAAGACGAAGGGGATATGTAGCTGCTTTATAAACTTCGCAACCCTTGAAAAAATATTTGGAGATAGATTTTGTGATGATAATTTTGGAAAGTTACTTGAATATGGTTGAATATGGTTACTTGAATATGGTTGAATATGGTTATTTAAATATTGTTTTTTAATGGACGTCATGGGGTAAGGCTTCATCTTAGAAAGTGGAAAATAATCACTCTTGAAAGGCTGCTGTTATTACCAATGTTAATCTCAGGAGGGATAAACAGATGGGAATTCTGGAATTTGGGAAACAGACCTCATATTCTGTGCTCTGGACTATAGAGGGATCCAGTTGTACTTGGGTGCAACCTAGGATTAGAAAGAGCAGATAATTTCCATTCCATGGAGAAATGCCAGAAACTAGCCAGGGAAACATCTCTATAGAGACCATATTCTGATCATGTTGAAAACATTAATAATAATTATAACAGCTACTCTTTATTAAACACTTAGCACTGCCAGGCACTATTTTTTTTCCCATTTATTTATTTTATTGCATTTTAGGTTTTGGGGTACATGTGAAGAACATGCAGAATTGTTGCACAGGAACACACGTGGCAGTGTGATTTGCTGCCTTCCTCCCCATCACCTACTTCTGGCATTTCTCCCCTTGCTATCTCTCCCCAGCTTCCCACCCCCCACCCTCCCTCCCCTATTTCCCCCAACTAACCCCAGTGTGTGATGCTCCCCTCCCTGTGTCCATGTGTTCTCATTGTTCAACACCCGCCTATGAGTGAGAACATGCGGTGTTTGATCGTCTGCTCTCCTGTCAGTTTGCTGAGAATGATGGTTTCCAGGTTCATCCATGTCCCTACAAAGGACCCTAACTCATCGTTTTTGATGGCTGCATAATATTCAATGGTGTATATGTGCCACATTTTCCCTACCCAGTCTATCATCGATGGGCATTTGGGTTGGCTCCAGGTCTTTGCTATTGTAAACAGTGCTGCA
>NW_016107479.1:4309652-4340834 GCF_001604975.1 Cebus imitator | reverse complement strand
ATGCAGATTTGTTACATAGGTATACATGTGCCATGGAGGTTTGCTGCACCCATTAACCTGTCATCTACATTAGGTATTTCTCCTAATGCTATCCCTCCTCTAGTCCCCCCAACCCCCTGACAGGCCCTGGTGTGTATGTTCCCCTCCCTCAAAATTCATCCTATGTATTAAATTAATTCTTGCTCTACTATGTTGTGAGCATTTGTTAGCCCTAGTTTACAGATGGAGAAACTGAGGCATAGAGAGGTTAAGAAATTGCTAAAGGTCTCATACTTAAATCTCATTTGAACACTCAAATGAGATGTAAACCTACGCATTCTCCAATTCATTTTTTTTCTTAATCCTTGTTCATACTTTGTGAAACCAATTATCTAATTATGGGCGCCTCTTCATAGCAGATTTGGTTTGTTTGTTTTCGTCCTTTATTTTGGTTTTGATTCTCTAAGGTTTATATACTTTTGTTTAAATACTCCAGTCCTTCTTGAGAATGGGTAATCAATGAATAATCCTCCATTCAATTAGGGGCAGTACAATAAAGAGGAAAGAGCACCTCCCCAAAACTACTCTGGTGTTAAACAAATTTCAATTGTGAGAGGTCATTAGATTGACAAATAATGGTAAATATAGCCTGTTTATCACCGTGCTAATGATTAGTAGATAAAGTATGTGATAATTGTGAGTCAGAAATAGTATATAAGAGAAAAAGAATTGGAGCTACAAGTATAAACATCTACCTCTACATGAGTATTCTTTCTTTATTGCCAAATTTGAAGGTTCAATATTGATCTTATTAAAAGTGGTGGTGGTATATGTATTATATTCTCTTAGGGGACTAATTTGTTAAATTGAGACTACTCAACTGATTGGTTGTATAATAGACTGATTTTTCTTATTGTCTATCACACATTCTGGGCATCTAAGAAACACCCTGTGTTTTTATATGGCGTTTGTGTTTCTATATCTAACCTATATTGTACATTTATTTAAACACATATTATACGCTTTATAAAAATATCTTTTCAAAGATGTTCCACATCTAACCTAGATGTGGATAAAACATATTTGTATAAAACAACAAATATTAGGTGCTGCTATGCTCCAGAAATGGTACCACATGGGAGTGTAACAGTGAGCAATAAAGACGCGTCCTCATGTAGCTTATTGTCTGGAGCTGTGTTGTGTAAAATACGTAACCATCAGCCACATGGGGCTATTTAAAAACATTTAGTTCCTCAATCACACTAGTTATATTTCAGGTACTTTATAGCCACATATGACCAGTAGCTTCTATATGGGACAGCACAGAGTAGACAAAATTCCATTATTACAAAAAGTTTCACTGGACAAAGCTGTGCTAGGGCTTTATTCTCTTGATTTTTCTGAATACATACTCTAAGATCAATATTCATTATTGATCTTAGGGTGTCAGGTTTGAAGTACCAGTTCCATATCATAAAGCTTTGAAAGGTGTATTTGTGTTAAGAAGAGTTATTCTGGAAGGCCATTGGTAATGATAGAAATATCTTATGTACGTATCGTTATTTTCCCATTGGGAGAATTCTTGTCCACCAGATGATGGTATATTGGGCAAGCAAAAATGGCAATATTTTAATCTGTGTGACCATCATTGTTGAAAGAAAATAAACTCTAACCTAACATATGATAGAAATAAGAATACTGAAGTACAGGGAAGCAGATTGATCATGCATTCATAAATCTTCTCTATAGGATCAACTAATAGCCAGGGGAAGGATAGATATAGAACCTGAATTTTCCTTTGTGGAGGTACATACCTATTGCCACTCTCAGCCAAGACAGGGGCATATAATTCACACCTCAGCAAATTATATGGTTCTTTTCCCTAGCTACTGTAATACATTCAAGGATGGATATGAAATCTAAGCCAAGAGGAAAAAAAAATCTAATTCTGAGAATTTCGTTGAAATGGTTGGAAAATAGAAGGCAGGAGTAAGGCTGATGTAAGATTGGAGCTGCTAGAGGCTAACACAAATAGAGGCAGCCTGAGAACAAAGGGAAGAAATGACAGTGAGTCCCCTGCCTATTTTCCATGTCCAGCAGCAGCCCAAACATATTCCTCTGTATTTTTCATGAACTGTTTCTCTTTCAAACAAGTATTATTTGCATTTCTGTCACTTGAAAGCAGCACATTTTTATTGAAAAAATAATCTAAAGTTTGTAGCTAGATGACCTTAGAGGCAATCTAGACTTGCTTCTGAATTTTTTCTATTAAGGAACACCCATTGGAATAAAAGCACGTACCCTTTGGAGTCTTGGATGTTTCCATCAAAGCAAACAACTCTAACCATAACATTTATTTGAAAACTTATAATCCATTTTAATACAGCATGGACATTTTGCATTTAATGCCATAATGTGGCACTTGCTAAGTTTGTTCCTCTAATAATTAATATAAGTAATTATATAGGGACTTAATAAAATAAAAATGGAAAAAACCTTATATGAGAAGAAAAGGTTTAATTAAGTGTTTCAAATTTACCCCAAACTATCACCTCAAGAGAGTGTGGTTTTAAATTTTTTTAAATGGTATTGTATTTCTCTATATATATTTTTTTGTAATTATTTCTTTTGCCTAATTACTTCAGGACACCAATCTTACTTTTCCTCATCCTTGTTATAGGCATCAGTTTATTTTAACATATAATATTCAGTTACTGTGAGATCTTTAAAGGCCAGTATTTCAGTATTTGTGATAAGTAAGTCAAGGAACCTCGAAGGAGAAACATTTTCAGACAAGAGAGCATTAGCAACCTTTCTGCATCTACTTTCTGTTACATAGATTTTTTGGTCAGGTGGGTTACTAGGAAGATAATGTAATATTTTTGGCTTACAAAATCTTTATAAAAACTTTTATGTTTTTCTTTCCTATGCTTTGTATTAGTAAATATTGCTTGACTTCCTTCTGTGGTGAAACAACTTATTCCATGAAATTTCATCGTTGTTTTTGCTATATAGTCCCTATTTTAAATAAACTAGAAATTTAAAGTGTCATAACTGCTACAAGAAGGGATAAAGCTGCTAGTAGCCATAATAATACTGAAGTTTATTAAAAAGTAATAAAGGTAATAAGTATTGTGACTTTTCTTCAGCTTTGTATAGACTTTCTCTCATCCTAATTTGATGACCATAGGTTCCCTAACACAAATTTAAAAGTCAACATGAAATGAATTAAATGCTAGCCACATATCTTATGTGTGACAAAACCAGAGTCCAGTGGAAAAGTATTAGCACATATAAATGTAATACATGTCAGGCAGAAGAGTTGACAAATGGAAACCAAGAAAAAGAGGAGTCAGAGAGGCTAATGTTGATAATGACCATCTAAATATATACATTTTAACCCTCTATATTTCAATCCAAATACATATGTATATGTTTTAAGTCCAAATATATGCTTAATATACATACATATAATATGAAAGGGGGACTAATTTAATAGACTTCAGAAATTACTGCTCCTTTAAAGTTATCTCACTAATTGTTAAGGTGGATTTAGGCATTTGTTATACTCTTTGAGTATTATGGGCTTATTGTCAAGAGTATTCCAATTGCAAATATATATTATATAACACTATATATATAGTGCACATTAGGCTACCTTAGCCCTGTTACTAATAAATACGTTACTCATCTACGTTACCACCCTTATTCTAATTCTCATCAAACTATCTGTTAATTATGACTTGTCAATGTACATGCAGGAAGGGAATGTGCTGGTTTTATAAACACAAACATTCTTTTTCACATGGTACTTCTGTTGCCCATGTAAATCTATGCACTTTCATACTGCTTTTAATAATTAGTGTTAGTATCTTTTTTTTTTTCTTGACCCTTAAAGGAATACTCGAGATTGTGTTTACTTAACCAAATTTATAAGCATGAAAAGATAAGGCCAGACTTAATTTGGGTCATATTTAATTAATCATCATAAACCCTCTTTGACTATATTAAGAGAATTTTCTGCTAGTGGTTCTATATCGTTGCTAATTGCTGCCCTTCAAATACCCATATTTACAAAGAAGAAAAAAAAGCAAATGAAACTGTTAGTGTCATGAGAATAAGATAATTTGTTGTTATCTGACCCAAATTATTTTAATACATATACAAACTTATGATACCTATGAGGAGTACAGTACCTCCATTGATGTGTCATCAATGTACAGTATAACTTCAAAAACTATTCATTGTGGTCATTGGATATATCTTCTCCATCCTTCTTGCTGAACTGTGAATTCTCAGACAAAATCAACTTACATGTATCTACTGGTATATGCTTACAGCAATTAGCAGAGTGCTTGCATATAGTATTACTTAATATATAAATGATAAATTTATTGAGGCAAAATTGAAAGTAAAAAGCATTATGAGTATGTGAACTGAAGCAGAAAACTTAACTTCAAAGTTGAATCCTTCTTTTGCATACTTTGATCCACACTAAAGAACATCTAAAATAAATGACCTTGTTTTTAACTTACTAGTATCCCTTTTAAATTACAAGACAGGTTTGTTTCAGTGAAGATTATTCTTTATTTCTTTTATGTTTCTTTCATGCCTCAAACATTTTCTTTTTTCCAGGTCTATACTCTGGTCTACTTTCCCTTGACTTCAAACTAATAGTGATGGAAGAAGTTTACTAATTAATTCCCTTTGGACCCAGCAATAAACTGGACAACTTCTGTTGCTATTGAAAGGTAGACATTGGTTTAACATTTTGAAATTCTTATACTTAAGGCTATTCTATATTTGCTAAGGTAAAACTAAAAAATAACTTATAGTATTAAGAATATGTATCATACAGATAAATGCCTTTTGAAAATTGTTTTGAGGTAGTAATATAATACAAAACACAGCCAAATATTTTGTGTTATTTAATGGATTTTTTTTCAAGTTTTCTTTTTTGAAATACCTATGAAAAATCTTTACTCTTTATAATATCTGTTTTAAAAGTTTCTTTTGTGCATTTTGATCACTCTGAACTCTCTAAAATATATTAGCAATTTTTTATTTTCATCTGGGTTGAAAAGAGAGCTTGGATTTTTATGTCTTAATGAGGGGACTTTGTAATGCTTTAGCTTTTACCAAAGGCTGCATTTAATGTCCTTGCTCTGACATTTCTTCAAGTTCTACAGAAGATAGAAAATAATGCATTATTTCTATGCTCTAGTTTTACAAGAGCAATGCTTTCCTACATCGTTTAGGTGATGTTAAATCCTGTTTGGGGTCTAAAAACCTGCTCTGAGTACCAGTGATATCGCATAAATATAGCTACAACACACTCACATAAATACTACGATGACTTTAGTTTCCTGTTAGTTTTTGGCCTCACATAACACTTTATTATAAGGTTTATCTTGTTAAGAAAAGCCTTAATTTATCTATTTAAAATTTACTTTTATTTAAGTTTTATGAGTTACTCCATTATATTGCATTATATTTTTATACCTTTGAAAGGACTTTGAAAAGAATATTATGGCATAAATTAGACACAAGTTATGTTACTAGGGAAAATGAGCAATTTGAAACTTCAGAGTGAATTAGATGTGAGGTTAGTTATCGAGAAGAAGGGAAATCTAAAAGTATAATAAAAGACTTAGCTTTAACTTTGGTTTAGCGCATCTTGACATCAAAGAGTCTTCCTAGTGATAGAGGAAAATGGAATTTATCTGAAGTAATGAAAGTGATTAAATTTGGATAACAGTGTCATATTTCCAAGTAATCAGTTTAGTCTAAATAATTCATGTACACGGGAAATAGTATTGAGGCAAAGTGATAACATAAATATAAATAAGTCTTTAAGGATTCTTTTTTTTGCATTCATAGGGTAGGGTTTGCCCTCTTTCTAGGGACAATGCCTGCATGTTAAATATTACTACATATGACTATTGAAATAAATACCACCAAGAAAGTTGGTTAGGTTTATGAATGGAAATCCATAGGTATTCCTTTCAAAAACAGGTTTTTCTCTAGACTCAGTCACAAATCTATGACATTAGTTAAAGGAATAATTGATGGAAAGTCACAGAAATTGTATTCCCAACAATTAAAAAGAAAAAAATCATTTGAAGCGCTCACAATCTAGCCCCAACAAGTTTCTGTATTTTAGATCCTAAAATGAAGACTTCTTACCACACCACAACAACCACTTTGCACTGCACATTCCATGATTCCCAAGATTTAACCACACAAAATTTATAAATATTTCTTCAACACACCATACAAAGACAGGCTCTGGAAACCATCACTTACGATACAAGGATTGCATGGCAGAAACTGCATGTAGTTGTCAGGGAAATTATTCTCTGTTATGAAAGCACCAAAACATCCAGACACTCAACAACTTAACTTGAAAATAATACAACAAAACACTACTATAAATGTGAAGAAGGCAGAAAAGTATTACCAATATATAGGAACAAAATGGTCAACAGAAACGGTTTGAAAAATGACAAAACAATGGAATCAGCAGAAAAAGAACTTTAACATAGCTGTTATAGTCAAGAATATAAGAAAAAGTTCTATGAACATAATGAAATAATTTTTAAAAATAATATTAGTAGGGATATGAGAATTATATGAAATAACCAAAAAGAAATTATAGAAATAATAATTGCTTTTCAAATTAACACAGGAAGAGAAAACCAAATACTGCATATTCTCACATGTAAGAAGGAGTTAACATTGAGCAAACATGGACTTAAACTTGGGAACAACATATAATGTAGACTACTAGAAGAGATAGGGAGAGGGATGTGAGTTGAAAACTTCCTATTGAGTAGTATGACAACTACTCGGAGGCAGTATACCCATGTAACAAATCTGCATGTATGGCCAGTTTCTAAAATAAAGGAATTTAAAAAAATTGCTCTGATGGCTTTATAGCAGATTAAACACTGTGGAAGAAGAGACCTTGAACTTGATGACAAAACATTAGAAACTTAAAAGTGAATCATGGAGAAAATAAGAATGGAAAATAAAATGAAAATAGTTCATTAGCCTAAGACACAATCAAACAATCTAACATAATTGCTATTGGAAGTACAGAAGAGAGTTTGTGGAAATGTTTAAAAAGTAGTGTTAGCAAATGTTCAGATCATGTGCAAAAACCTTTATCCATCTATCAAAGGAGCTCCATAAACCTAACCAAATAGGATATACACACATACTTCCACTCCGTACTACCACCACTACTGCTAAGACATATCATAATCATAAGCGATATGATAAGTGATTATGATATATATGACTTACTGATGGTATTCTATAGCACAGTAGGATGGCTATAGTTAGCGATAATATATCTTAGCTCTAAATGGCTAGAAGGAAGATAATTTATTTTTCCAACACAAACCAATGCTAAATGTTTCAGATGATAAATGTCCTAATTATTTTGATCTGATCACTCTACATTGTATATAATGCAACTTCATTATGTACCTCATAAATATGTACAAATATTATATGTCAGTGTAAAATATTAAGTAAAAAGAAAACTGACTTGTTATGGGAACAACGGGACAGAGTATGTCAAAGAATGTGTAGTTCACAGAGGTACTGATAATTGTTGAATATCCAAAGATACAGTGCGATAAGTCGTCTTCAGTGAACTGTGCTTTCTGAAATTCACACCTTTGTGTAGTGTCTTCCACATTGAATGGGGCTGGACCTGTTTTACCAGTAGAGTGAAGCAGAAGGAACACTATGTAACTTTTGATGTCTTATAAATTCTTGCAACATCTTTGTCTCTTGAAATTCTTTCTCAGAGGGAGAATTTCAAGAGATATCAGCCAGCCACAGTCAATATGTCTGTTTACTTATAAACAACCATGCTGTGAAGGTGTCCACACTAACAGTGTGAAGATTGAATATGAAGATGCAATACAGAAGAAGTGGGGGAAGAGAGTGCAAGAGAGAGAGAGAGAGAGAGAGAGAGAGAGAGAGAGAGAGATCTAAGCCAGTCCCCAGTTGTTGCAGTAATCCAACCTGGATACCAGCTATGTAAAGGAAGAAGCAATCTTGGATGTTAAGCCTTCAGATAAATCCAACCTGTAGGAAGACCCCAAATGAGAACTGCTCAGCTGAATCCAGTCATTCCACAGAACCATGAGAGATAAAAACAAATTATCCTTTTAAGATATTAAATGTTATAATTGGAAAAACATGGTAATTGAAAAAAGAAATATCTGTTTGATTTGGAGGTATGGAGGTCATTTTTGTTTCTGAGAATAACAGGGACAGAAGCCAGATCTGAATGGGTTGAAGAGTGAGTGAAAGGTGAAGAAATTAAGAAAGCAAAGATAACCACTTTGTGGAATGTTCAGCTGTGGATTGGGAGGAAGACGATTGGCAGGTGGAAGAGAATGTGATGATGAGGGAGAGTTTACCAATTAAGCATGTTGAAAAACCATTGTGGAAGAGTGTGGTGATTCTTCAAGTATCTAGAAATAGAAATAACATTTGACCCAGAAAACCCATTACTGGGTATATACCCAAAGGATTATAAATTGTTCTATTACAAAGACACATGCACACATATATTCACTGCAGCACTGTTTACAATAGCAAAGACTTGGAACCAACCTAAATGCCCATCAGTGATAGACTGGATAAAGAAAATGTGGCACATGTACACCATGGAATACTATGCAGCCATAAAAAAAGGATGGGTTCATGACCTTTGCAAGGACATCGATGAAGCTGGAAACCATCATTCTCAGCAAACTGATACAAGAACACTAAACACTGCATGTTCTCACTTATAAGTGAGTACTGAACAATGAGAACACATGGAGAACGCTAAACACTGCATGTTCTCACTCATAAGTTATGAGTGCTGAACAATGAGAACACATGGGCACAGGGAGGGGAACATCACACACTGGGGCCTGCTTGGGGGTGTGGGGAGGGACAGCAGTGGGTAGGAGGATTGAGGAGGGATAACATTAGGAGAAATACCTAATGTAGATGACAGGGGGATGAATAGAGCAAACCACCATAGTATGTGTATACCTATGTAACAATCGTGCACTATCTGCACATGTACCCTAGAACTTTAATTAAAAATTAAAATATAATAAAAATTAAAAAAGAAGACTGCCTATGAAGTTCTCTTGCTAAAAAAAAAGTTGGGGGTGGGAGTGGGGAATAAACCTAAATCTAATCAATCTCCTTGACGTAATTACCAGTTTGCCAAAAATGTGGAGGACAGAGACACAAGTTTTCAACACTTTAAGGATGGGATCAGCCAAATCAAGATGTGCCACTCTGTGTAACAAATGGCCCAAGAAAACAATGGCATTTAAAAAATTATATAGGCAAAGAGATTGGTTTACCATGAAAACAACGTAAGAGACAAAATAATGAGATGCAATATAAGGACCTTGTCTAAGTCCTGATTTTAACAACCCAACTATAAAAAAAAATCCTTGAGATAATTGGTGTGATGGTTAATATTGAGTGTCAACTTGATTGGATTGAAGGACGCAAAGTATTGTTTCTGGATGTGTCTGCGAGAGTAATGCCAAAGGTGATTAACATTTGAGTCAATGGACTGGGAGAAGCAGACCAACCCTCAATCTGGGTGGGCACCATCTAATCAGCTGCTGTTACTGGCTAGCATAAGCAGGCAGAAGAAGGTGGAAGGAGCTGATTTGTGGAGTCTTCTGGCTTTCATCTTTCTCCCATGCTGAATGCTTCCTGCCCTCAAACATCAGACTCCAACTTCTTCAGCTTTTGAACTCTTCCCCTTACATCATTGATTTTCCAAGGGCTCTTGGGCCTTTGGCCACAGACTAAAGGGTGTACTTTCAGCTTCCCTTTGAGGTTTTGGAACTCAGACTGGCTTCCTCTCTCCTCAGGTTGCAGACAGCCTATTACGGGACTTCTCCTTGTAATTTTTGTGAGTCATTTCTCCTAATAAGTTCCCCTCCATATATACTTATTAATATATACTATTAGTTCTGTCCCTTTAGAGAACCCTGACTAATAAAATTGAGAAAATGGAATATGGACTGGGTATTAAGTGATATTAAGAAATTACTATTTATTTATAATAATGACATGGAGGTTATGCTTCAAAAATATGCTGTTTTCAATTAGAGACACATACTGTGATGTCCCTGACATATGGAATTTTAAAATAAATATATACATTTATAATAGCGGTAATTATTACTGCTGGGTGATAGGTAAGTGGGAGTTCATCATACTGATGTCTTTATTTTTTTGAATACATTCAAATGTTTTTATAATAAAGCATTTATTTTAAACTAAAAAATGGTAATGAAAAAATTTTAAAATTAGCCACAGTCGAAAAAAAAGAATGTCATAAACAGGATATAATAATAAGCAGCAGGCCGAGCGCGGTGGCTCACGCTTGTAATCCCAGCACTTTGGGAGGCCAGGCGGATGGATCACGAGGTCAAGAGATAGAGACCAAGACCATCCTGGTCAACATGGTGAAACTCCGTCTCTATTAAAAATACAAAAATTAGCAGGGCATGGTGGCACACGCCAGTAGTCCCAGCTACTCGGGAGGCTGAGGCAGGAGAATTGCTTGAACCCAGGAGGCAGAGGTTGCGGTGAGCCAAGATCGCGCCATTGCACTCCAGCCTGGGTAACAGGAGCGAAACTCCATCTCAAAAATAATAATAAACAAAAATAATAAGCACTGGTCATTTCTCTTCTTATCAAAAACATTGCAAACCAGGAGATAATGAAATGAATTAATACAGTGCTAAGGGAAGAAAATTCAAATTAGCATTTATATCCAGAAAAAATGCCTTCAAACTTAAAGGCAAAATAAATGTTTTTCGATAAAGCTGAGACAATTTTTTGTAAAAAGATCTAGACTACAAGAAATATCTAAGAAAGTTCTGCAAGATAAAGTCATAGAAGTAAACCCAGGTCCCAGAAAGAAAATTTTTAAAAAACATGCACTTGTATGTTTATTGCAGCACTATTCACAATAACAAAGACATAGAATCAACTTAGATGCACATCAGTGATGTACTGGATAAATAAAACTTGGTACATATACACCATGGAATACTATGCAGCCATAAAAAGACCAGAATTAAATTATTAATTGATTTTAAAACAGACACCTGGAAAATCCCTAATTATTTGAGCATTAAGTAATATACTTAAAAATAGATCAAAAGAGAAATTAGAAAGTATTTCAAACTGCATGATAATGAAAAGCATAACATATTAACATTTTGGAATAAAGCTAAAACACTATATTAAGGGGCAATCATAGTTTTAATATTTACATTAGTAAAGAAGAAATATTTATAATCAGTGGTTTAACTTCCTAAGTACAACAAGATGAGCAAGTAAAACTCAAAGTACAAGGATGGATATAATCAAGTGCAGAAGTAAATGAATTAGAAAACAGAAAACAATAGAAATAACCAATGAAACCAAAGGTTGTCTTTAAAATTATTATAGTTGATAAAACGCTAGTAACACAGATTAGTAAAAGGAAACAAAATATAAATTGTCAATATAAGGAATCATGGAGGAGTAAGACAGCAAAATCACCAATCAGCAAACAGCATTAACAACAGAACTAGGTGGGATGTCCTAATCAGTTCCAAATCAACTGCAAAATAGAAGCAGGTGGAGGCAGGCCACCAACAGCCAAAATCCTGCATGGTATGGATTCTATGGGAGAAGAGGACAAGATCAAGAGGAAGAAGATCCAAGGAGCTAAGAACAGGATAACCTCAAAATAGTTAGCAGGAGCTTAGTGAGGAATTGATTTGGCCAATTTGAGAATAATAGTTGAAACTTGGAAGGGTTCTGCCCTCTCCAATAGTGAGTGGAAACTGTGAATATGTTTACATTGTATGGAAAAATTGAAATATTTGCAAATATAATTAAGGCCCCGATCTGTTGATTTTAAATTAATCAAAGTGGAGATGATACTGAGTGGGCCTGAGCTAATCATGTGATCTCTTTAAAGAGAAGTTAAAGACAAGAAGAAGCAGATTCTTTGTTTCTGGCTTTGAAGGAGCAGGCTGCCATGAATCTGTAGCGATAAAGAAATGAATTCTGCAGACAACCTGAAGGAGCTTACATGCAGATATTTACTTAATCAACTTTTCAGATTAGATTGCAGTCCAGTCATTACTTTGGTTTCAACCTTGCAGAACACTGAACGTAGATTCCAACTACGTCACATCTACACTCTGACCTGTAGAAACCGTGAGATGATAAATGAATGTTGTTTCAATCTGTAAGATTGTGGTAATTTTTTGCACAATGATAGAAGGCAAATATAACATGTAACTTCTTACTAATGTAAGAAGTATATGATTAATATTGTAAGCTAAATTCAAAATGTAGTTCCAAATTTTTAGATAATTTATGTGTGAAAAATCAGCATTTTCTATCAGTATTTTACTTACTTTAACTATTTTCGTAACAGAAGTTTATTGCAATACAAGCTGATTTTATAAAGTAGTAATTGGTTGAAGAAAGAAGGGCAAAATATGCTATTCAACTGACAATTCTAAATGTTTCAACAAGTTGTACTTAGACATGCACTTTTCAGTGAACCATTACCTAAACATTAGAGTGGCCCTGTAAAGAGAAAACCTTAAAATGTAGACACAAGATTTTCTAGTCTTCTCAGAGCTTCATAGACTACTATTTAGATATTATAAAAATTATAAAAATGACTTTCACATCTCTGTTTATTAGTAAATATGTAATAAAATTTATAATTAATAACATTTATAAAACAGTCTGCATAAGTTATGACAACTTTATATCAATTTTGAAAAATTTTTTTTTCTGAAACTTTGCTAGTTTTTTACATCATTAAAATAAAATTTCATTTAGTGATTATCTGTTTGTGATTTTCTGAGAAATTACATATATGGAATTATAAGTGTACATTTTCAGAAATTAGTAATATAATCTACATATGAAATTTTTTTTCATAAATTTTTGTTAACTTATTTCTTGCACACGAGCATCAGCCATGGCTTGGCATTGTGACTTTTCCTTGTTTTCTGTGCTAAATACTTGTTATATATTTAACGTTTGAATGCCAATTTTAATTTCTTTCCATGTATAGCTAGTATACCTGCTAGTAAATTAAGCCAGAAAATTTTATTCATGAAAAAAATACAGACCAACCTAAATCCTTCAATGTGATTACTGAGGAAATTTTAGGGCAGCAGAAGTCCCACACCATTTCCTTAACACAATTGCCTAATTCATTTGTTGGTCTCCAGTATTAATTACTTTTTTTTTTTTTTCATTTATAACAGAACTGTATTGATCTAATCTTCGATTCTCTCTCAGGGACTCCTGAACTCATTCCTGATTCTGTCAAGCCATCCTCAATCTGTATAATTGGTCCCTCAGTGGTTGCAGGTAAGTAAATCCACTGCAGGATGTTCCAGGTATTTTTCCCCCTTCTTCAGGGATGTGTAGTCATGTAAGCCTTTCTTACACTCTGTCGTTTTCATGCTGATTGAAATAACTAATATTTTTTCAGAGCAATTTTGAAAAGAAACACATGCTTTATATTGAAAAATGAAAATATTCCACCGCATGATTATTATGCTATAGAGAACATGAGAGATCAAAAGGGAGAATATACATACTACTAACATTAAAAATATGTAATGAAAGCATAATAACACATATATCTCATTATTTGTATTACAAGTTCATATGATTATATGAAAATAGTTATGTGGTTCATATTTATTTGACAAGCTATATTAAATCTGATTCTTGCTTTTGACTCCAGGTGAATGATATTTTAGACAGATTAATTTCTCTTGCTCCGAATATCTGAACTCACAAGCCCAGGTCATTTATTTATACAACCAGTAATTGAACTTTAATGTCAGAAATGTCTGTACAATTTCACTTTTGAAATTCCACTAATCATTTTACTCACAAAAAATATTAAATTCAACAAATAACATTTGTTGACTAAGAAATGGTCAACAAAGACTCATGAAGAAGAGATGTGTTGCAGTTGTTGCTGCTGCTACTGCTGCTGTTGTTAATCTTTTAAAGTTCTGTGTTGGCCTCGAATGCCAAAGCCAAAAATTATGTAACAGGTGCAATACATTTGAACAGAAAGGTATAACACTTGAAGAAAAACAATTTGTGGTACATAAATAGTTAGAAGATTAACTTGCTCTTGAACAAAAAAACAGCTTTCTTGGGAATATTACACCTTAGCTTCAATACATGTGTACCTGTGGCAGTGCGCGCACACACACACACACGCTCATTTTATTCTCAAGGGTTAACACTTAAATCTCTAAACCTTTGCACTACATTCTGTCTTAAGGATTAAACTTAACATATAGAATGGGCCCTAATAAATTCAGAATATTTTTGAATTTAATATCCTGACAAAATTTTAAACTATGTATATGTACATATATATGTATATGCATGTATAAATGCACACAACCTACATGCATATAGATATGTGTGTGTATTTATGAGTACACATACAGGTATGTGACCAAATATTTTGTAGAGAGCAGTACTTGACAAATGTTTCATCTAAAATATTATATCTATGAATAAAATACATAACAGGCACCAAAAACAAAAGTATAGAGAGAAGGGCCAAGAGGTAGGGGTTGAGTATTTGACTGCATTACATGAAGTTTCCCTCCCCTGCATGCCTCCAACTATTTCTGCACATGCTCAGAGAGGATATACAGGTGCCATCCAGAATTTGAAATCATGACTTTCTTTTATTTCCTTCTGCTCTGATCACTTGCTAATGCATTTAAAGACACATCTTAATTTTCATCCTCTTGATTGTGTCTAAATAGAAAATCACTTAGTAAACCAAGTAGAGAAACAGATTATTAATGCAAAGCTGAAGATTTCTACTTCACTTAGAAATGATCTATTCTGCTCTTTGCGTAGCTGGAGACTTATGTTTGGTAACATCTCATACATTTCATTCTCTGAATTCTTTAATACAAAGCCCAACAAGCTTATTTAGGCTTTTCTGCTAACTTGAATACTCTTAACTGGGGGCCTTCAGGGACTGGCTATGTATGATCTTGGCTGCAATAGTGCTGATTTGTATGAGAATGCATGTGCATGTGAGCGTGTGCTTTGAGGGGAGATGTATGTATAATTGCAGTTTACTTCTCCTTGATGGGAGCTCGAGCGCAAGGGGTCAGTGAGCAGGCTGTAAACCATTTATTCCTTTATTTTAGTTTCTTTCTTGTGTATACTAAAGGCATTTTTCACATGCCTCTCTGAAACTATCATTTTACAATACAGTGTTTCCTTTTAGCTTTGAAAAGCTATTAAAAATCACTGTTGAAGAGAAATTGATAATATTTTAATGTTGAGAGTTCTGTTAGCCTTGTTGACATTCCTATTACCTAAAATACTAAACTGGTCAATAATTTATTAGGTTTGTTCTTATAAAGTAAAATAATCACTTTGTATAGAGTAGAAACAAATAAAAATATATTCACTGCAGCATTCTGTGGCACATGGTGGGTATAGTGTAAGGAAAACAGCTGAATATTTGGAGTCAGCCAGATTTGTATTAAATTTATGTTTCTTCAAACATTAGTTACATAGCTTTGGGTAAATTATTTAATTCCATAATCCTCAGGTTTTTCATCTAAAAAATTCACATAGTAATAATGAGATCACATTAATTCTTAAAAAAGAGTATTTTGAATATATTAGGTAAATGAAAGCTATTATTTTGAATTTCTATCTGCAAACACTTTGCCTGACTTTTTCCTGTTTTAACATTTGCACCGATGGTACAGGACTCAACCTATACAGATGCCCTGTGTTGATATAATCCTATTGGGAAAACACTGGAAAAGTATTCTCAAAATATTAACATCCTTTTAGGAAAAAAAGTGTTAAAATGTTGGAGAGAAATCTTGCAGCAATATGACCTACTGTTTGATTGTTATATTTTCAAATAGCTAACCAAATTAGATCAAATTCTTTCAGAGTGCAAATACCATAAGAAAATTTTTCACCCCGTGTTAACTTAGTTACTTCAGTTAGCATTCTTATTTGTAAGCTGTGTGTGCTGAAGGCATCTTCTCTGAATTTTATATATAAAAATTACTAATTACATTAATTAAAAATTTCAACCAAAAGTTCACAGATAATTTACATGAGCTGAGGGTTGCAAATCAGTGAAAATCCCACTCATTTCTCTCCAGTTTAACCCAGAGCAGTTATCAAATCTAAACTCCAACAGTCCTGAAGTGCTACAATCATTGATAATTGAATTTGAAATTGTTTAAACAATTGATATTGAACAAGGCTACCTCAATATTTTCCTCAGTTTGTCTAAATGTTAGGCTCATTTTTACCTCTAAGTCCTTGACTACCCTCTCTCCCTGGCCATTACAGAATCTAGATGGGCTAGCCACAGAGATCCCTTTCCTTTCTTTTCTTACAGCGTTTACTTTAAAAACCTTAAAATTATGAAGTTATTCTATGCCCCTTTGAGATATAAATATTTTTAAAAGTGTCTTGCCTCTTTTGTAATCTAGTTATCCCTTTGAAATGTTATCATTGAAAAAGATAGGGCCTCTGTGTCTGAGTCTCTCTGGGAGGGTAGGAGCCTAACTTCTGTCGATATCTCCTTTCCTGAAGATGTGAAAAAGTTTATTTTTTCTTTAGGCAAGGCCAGTTGGCAAACCCAGAAAGTCTATAATGCACCCTACTCTCACCCCAGGTATTAAAAACTCATCAGTCTTTTGCTTTAGTAAGGTTGAACTCAGTCTGATTTCTGGTTCCTCTCCCCTGTTGCTGTGAATAAAATCTTTTTAGCCTGTTTAACATTGCACAGTGCATTTCTTTTTTTGCTGTGAGAATATCCAATATATTTTAGCTTCTACTTTCATTAGTAAAAAGTATATTACAAAATGTGTAAAAAGTGATACAGTAGTCCTCAGTGAAGACCACATGGATATACTTGTTCTTCAGTAATTTATTTATTTGAGAGCAAATGAAGTGACAAACAGGACAAAGGGATGGCAAAGAGAAAATAGCAAGGGCTTTCCAGGAAATACTGAAAGCAAATAATATAATAACATGCTTTCAATGTACTCTTTATGTAAATTCATATCTAAAGTGTTTAAAAAATTCATAGAAACAAATTTTGCCCAGGTGTGGAAAAGTGTTTGTATATAATAGTGAAAAACTCCAAACAAGTATACAATATTAAGCACTCAATACATACTAGCTATTACCATTTTTATAGAAAGTGGCATCAGACCTTAAATGAAGCAAAAACTTATTTTTCTTTTTTTCTCTCTTTCTCTCTCTCTCTCTCTCAACCTCTCTCTCTCTCTCTTTCTTTCTTTCTTTTGTGTAAAGGATGCATTATAAAGGTTTGTGATTTCGTTTACAGGCCAGTCGTGGGCCCAAGGGCTAAAATAAGTCTAGTGAAGCTCGGAGGGAGAATTTGCTTCTCTCTCTCTCTAAGCTTGGTTTCCAGAAACTGACCCCAAGGTTCAAATTTTTGACTACTTAGAACATATAACTAAATTGCAAATCTGCATTATCCCTCAATTATGATAGAAGTGGTTCTTTAAAACTAGCCCCCTTTGCTGGTCACCCTTGGGTACAGCTCAGCAGATAGCTTGAACTACTTTAGATATAATTTGTAGAAAAAAATTTACACAACCAACCAATACTGCAAATGATCCAATCAAAATACAATACTGTCATTTATAGCAAATTTATATTTCCATTTGACCCATATACTATTTAAAAATTTTTAATTTCTAGGAATTTGGGATTTTGTATGAATTCTGTTTTGGTAGATTATTGTCAACGCATTTATATTATTTACCAAGACTTATTTTATGAGCCTATATGTGGTCTATCTTGGTGACTGTAGGATGTATACTTGCAAAGAATGTATATTCTGTAGTTCTTGGCTATAATTCTATAAATGTCAGTTACCTCTAGTTGGTTGGTACTGTTATTAAGACCTTCTGTGTGTTGTGATATTTTATCTAGTTTTAATATCAATTACTGAGACAAGAGTCTTAACAATTTATACTCCTTCTGTGGAACTGTGTATTACTCCTTTTAATTTCTCAATTTTCTTTATGTAATTTGAGATACAGTTGTTAGGTATGTGTTTATACATTTATAAATGTTACATTCTCCAGATAAATTGTCCATGTAGTCCTTATATTATATTCCTCTTTCTCCTTGACAATGTTTTGTCTAGAATTTGACTGAGGTTGAAATTGTGAGCTCAGTCTTATGGTTACTGTTTTCCTGATGTGTGTATTTCCATTCTTCTGCCTGTCTGTCTTATTATAATTTTTCTCTTAAAGGCAGCATATAGTAGGTCATGATTTTTGTTCATACTATTAATATCTGCCTTTTAATTGATTTTCTCAGGCTATTTACATTTAATTAATGACATATGGTAAGAATAGTTTCATCAACATATTGTTTGTTTTTTTGTTTGTTCTCTGTTCCCCCCTTGCATAAGCTGTTTTGTATTATTGGTTGTTTTCATTGCTTTTTCATTTTAATTTAGCTTGACTTTTGGAAATATTTCATGAGCGTGTGTGTGTTTGCTATAGGGATTGTGGTATAACATATAAACTTTCAATGTTGACTTAGAACTAATATTATACCACTTGATATAAAATGCAGGAAAATTGCAACCTTACAAAAGCCTTTAACATCCATTACTTGCAAGCTGAATGCAGTAGCACATTAAAAAGCTTGTCCATCACAATCAAGCTGGCTTTATCCCTGGGATGCAAGGCTGGTTCAACATATACAAATCAATAAACATAATCCATCACAGAAACAGACCCAATAACAAAAACTCCGTGATTATCTACATAGATGCAGAAAAGGCCTTTGATAAAATTCAAAACCCCTTCATGCTAAAAACTCTCAATAAACTAGGTATTAATGGAATATCTCTCAAAATAATAAGAGCTATTTATGACAAACCCACAGCCACTATCATATGGAATGAGCAAAAGCTGGAAGCATTCCCCTGTGTGTGAAAACCAGCACAAGACTAGGATGCCCTCTCTCACCACTCTTATTCAACATAGTATCAGAAGTTCTGGCCAGGGCAATCAGGCAAGAGAAAGAAATAAAGGTATTCTAATAGAAGGAGAGGAAGTCAAATTGTCTCTGTTTGCAGATGACATGATTGTATATTTAGAAAATCTCATCATCTCAGCCTAAAATCTCCTTAAAATGATAAGCAAATTCAGCAAAGTCTCAGGATACAAAATCAATGTGCAAAAATTACAAATATTCTTATACACCAATAATAGACAGAGAGCCAAATCATGAGTGAATGCTCATTCACAATTGCTACAAAGGGAATAAAAGACCTAGGAATACAACATACAAGGGATGTGAAGGACCTCTTCAAGAAGAGCTACAAACCATTTCTCAAGAAAGTAAGAGAGGACACAAACAAATGAAAAAACATTCCATGCTCACGGATAGAAAGAATCAATATCATGAAAATGGCCATACTGCCCAAAGTAATTTATAGATTCAATGCTATCCCCATCAAGCTACCATAGACTTTCTTCATAGATTAGAAAAAAACTACTTTAAATTTCATATGGAAGCGGGGAAAAAAAAAGCCTGTATAAACTAGACAATCCTCAGCAAAAAGAACAAAATTTGAGGCATCATGCTACTTGACTTCAAACTATGCTACAAGGCTACAGTAATAAAAACAGCATGGTACTGGTACCAAAACAGAGATATCGACCAATAGAACAGAACAGAGGCTTCAGAAATAATGCTACACATCTACAACCATCTGATCTTTGACAAACCTCACAAAGACAAGCAATGGGGAAGGGATTGCCTATTTAATAAATGGTGTTGGGAAAACTGGCTGGCCATATGCAGAAAACTGAAACTGAACCAATGTAAGACCTAAAACCAAAAAAACCTTAGAAGAAAACTTAAGACAATAACATTCAGGACATAGGCATGGGTAAAGACTTCATGAATAAAATACCAAAAGCAATGGCAACAAAAGCCAAAATTGACAAATGGGATCTAATTAAACTAAAGAGCTTCTGCATAGCAAAAGAAATTATCATCAGAAACTGCATATGAACAGGCAACCTACAGAATGACAGAAAATGTTTGCAATCTATCCATCCGACAAAGGGCTAATATCCAGAATCTAAAAAGAACTTAAACACATTTACAAGAAAAAAACAACCCCATCAAAAAGTGGGTGAAGGAAATGAACAGACACTTCTCAGAAGAAGACATTTATGTGGCCAACAGCCATATGAAAAAAAGCTCATCATCATTGGTCATTAGAGAAATGCAAATAAAAACCACAATGAGATACAATCTCATGCCAGTTAGAATGGTAATCATTAAAAAGTCAGGAGACAGCAGATGCTGGAGAGGATGTGGAGAAATAGGTGCTTTTATACTGCTGGTGGGAGTGTAAATTAGTTCAACCATTATGGAAGACGGTGTGGTGATTCCTCAAGGATTTAGAACGAGAAACGCCATTTGACCCAGCAATCCCATTATATACCCAAAGGATTATAAATAATTCTACTATAAAGACACATGCACACATATGTTTATTGCAATACTGTTCACAATAGCAAAGACTTAGAACCAACCCAAATGCCCGTCAATGATAGACTAGAGAAAGAAAATGTGGCACATATACACCATGGAATATTATGCAGCCATGAAAAAGGATGGGTTCATGTCCTTTGCTGGGACATGGATGAAGCTGGAAACCATCATTCTCAGCAAACTAACACAGAAGAGAGAACCAAACGTGGCATGTTCTCCCTCATAAGTTGGAGTTAAACAACGAGAACGCTTGGACACAGGGAGGGGAAGATTACACACCCACACCGAACCTGTCAGGGAGTGGGGGTTTAGAGGAGGGATAGTGTTAGAAGAAATACCTAATGTAGATGATGGGTTGATGGGTACAGCAAACCCCCATGGCACATGTATACCTAAGTAACAAACCTGCGCATTCTGAATATATCTCAGAACTTAAAGTGTAATAATAATAAAAAATCCTCTCCAAAACCATTATAGAATTGTGATATATGTTATATCCTCCTATATTTAGAATCACACCTGACAATGTTATAATAGGTTTTGTAAGCCGTTACATGTATTTTAAAGAACTTAAGAGAAAACAGGTATTTTAAAAAATTTACTTATGTATTTACCATTTCTCTTGTTATTACTTCATTACTGAAGAACTGCATTTGCATCTAATATTATTTATCTTCAGCTTGAAAACTTTCCTATCATTTCTTGTCGAGTAGTTATGCTGTTGATGAATTCTCTCAGTTTTTCTTCATCTGAAAACGCTTTAGTTAGCCTTCATTCTTGAAGGATATTTTCACTGGATATTCTTCTGCTCTGCCCTCTTTCTCCTTTTCATTTGACACTCATATAACACATTGGTTAGAACTTTTGATATTTTACCCCATGTCTTTACAGCTATGTTAATTTTATTAATTTTTAAAAATTTCTTCAGATTGTACAATTTCTGTTGACCTATCTTTAAATCCACTATGTGTTCTGCTATTGTCAACATAACATGTATATGTAAATATATATATTTAATTTAAGATATTATAATTTTTATTTCTAAAATTTCCATTTGTTTTTCTTTAGAGTTTCTATTTTTGGGCTGAGTGGTCCACTGATTTCAAGTGCGTCTTCTTTTGCTTCATGTAGGTGGGTTACAACTGACTTACAGTCTTTATTTGTTCATTTCAATATCTGGGTTATTTTGGAGATGGCATCTCTTGCCTTTTTGATAGAGAATTGGTTACATTTTCCTAGGTAATTATAAGTTGAGTTATTTTGGGTTACATAATGAACATTTCGAATATGTTGTGTGTCTCTGGGTCGTTAAAATCCTCTGAAAAATCTGGTTTTTGTTTTGGGAGGCAGTTACCCCAGTTAGTTTCAGACTGTAAGTTTTGTCTCAATTTGTGTGGGCATCAGTTCAATTATCATATCAACTTTTAAAGTATTTGCCACATTTGTTTGAAAGTTTCTGCACTCTCATGGCTCACAGGCTAGTTTGAAATGGGGGCAGTGCTTCAAATCTCAGTTCAGCTCCCAGTACTTTTGCTGTGCTGATTTAGGTTTGTTCCAGATAAGTGTAGTTCAGGGGAGAGCTTGAAAATTGTGCAGGCTTATCACAGAGTTACAGAATCCTCTTTTCTGAGTTCTTTGGTTTAGGAGTCTTTTTATACTCTGCAGCTCTGTGGGGCAAGCCCCTGCAGGGCTCCACTTGTGGTAAGCCTCAAAGAAATAAGTAAGAGAAAAAGAAAAAAAAAAAAAAAAAACCACACGCATTTGGTTGATCCTCCAAGTATTAACTATCCTCCAAAGTCTTCCTGATTTTGCTTACTTTTTAGAGTTCAAGTAATTAGTATTTTTGTAACTTCATCAGGAATTTTTGTTATAACCAGTGGGAGAGATTGTAGTGGGTTTACCTATTTTGTTTGATTTTTTTACTTCAATTTGTATATATTCCATAATGAATATTCTTTTTTAAGGAAATAGAATATTTAAAAGTAATACAGTGATTTATAAAAAACTAAACTTGCCATATGTTTCATAAGAATTTATTTTGCTAACCCAGTTACTATGTAATGTCATAATATGGTATTATTAAAGAATACCTTAAGAAACTATAATAAATTCTCATTAGTGTCACTACTTACATTTAACTATTTTTATGTATACTTATCAGCATATGTACATGTGAATTCATACATATAGTGACCATACTATTTACTAGTTTTAAAAAATCTTGCATTTTTAAGAAAGCAACAATTTAAGAGACTTTAAAAGAAAATATGGTTGTTACAATATGACATTTACTTTTTATTATTAATACCTATAAATTATTGAAAAATATTTAATGTTTACTAGCAAGAATTATCAACTTTAGAACATAAAATATCTTACTCTGAAAAACCATATTACAAGATTATTTCAGGTGTAAAGTGTTATATTAAGTCTAAGGCAAAAATGCCATTAGCGGGTACAGTTATTTGATGCATTTAAATAGTGTTACTCCCACCACATATTTGCACTCAGAATTGCTGTTACAAAGGAGAATAAGACATTTGTGAGGGAAAAATTGACAAGACCCTGAGGATACACGCTCCTTCTCACATTACCTTCCCCAGTCCAAGCCAGTGCCCTTTGAGTTCAATAATATTGAACCCTAAATATGTCTAATCGATTATGTCAAATTGTAGGAAAAGATCCTCTTGACCGCTTTGAAATCATCTTCCTGTACATATATTTTATAATGAAATAACAACGTATAACTTTTTACTAACATTTTGGTGTCCATTGTCAGAGGGGTACATTGTTACATTCAATGGAACTACGTTGATTAACACATTCCTATCATCCTTATCACTCAAAGTCCATAGTTTATGTTAAGGTTCAATCTTGGTGTGCACAGTCTTCATGTTTTAATAAATGTATAATGACATGTATCCACCATTGTAGTATCCTGCAGAATCGTATCATACAGAACAATTTTGTAATAGTTATCTTTTTCATGTTTGTGAGACAGGGTCACCCAGGCTGAAGTTCAGCGGTGTGATCTCAGCTCACTGTAGTCCCAACCTCCCCAGGCTCAGGTGATCCTCCCACCTCAGCTTCCCAAGTAGCTAGGACTACAGGTGTACACTAACATGCCTGGCTAATTTTGGTATTTTTTTGTAGAGACAGAGTTTTGCCATGGAATAGTTCTTTTTTTAATAAATACTAAATATTAAAAAACATAAACAGCAACACCTGGATCATACCTGGAGGTGAGCCAGTCATTCAAAGACAGCAACACTTGCATACCTACAATTCATAAGGCTAACATTAACTTAGTGTTTAATGCCATATTCATCCTTATCTTGCTGGCTGTTTTTAAAATTTATTAATAGACTTTAACTTTTAGGACAATTTTATGTTCATAGAGAAATGGAAAGTACAGAGTTCCTGTAAGTTCTGCCCTCATACATGTACAGCCTCTTCCACTATCAATATCTTTATCAGAGTGGTACATTGTCTCATTCAATGCACCTACACTGACACATCACTAGCACTCAAAGGACGTAGTTTACATCAGGGTTCAATGTTGGTATTATACATTCTATGGGTTTTAACAGAAGTATATTGACGTGTATCCACCACCGTAGTGTAGCATCAAACAGAATAGTCACAAAATCTTCTGGGCTCAGCCTATGCATCTTTACCTCTCCCTAACTCATGGCAACCACTGATCATTTTACTATCTCCATAATTTTGCCTCTAGGCTGTCATATTGTTGAACTTATACAGTATGTAGCCTTTTCAGATTGGCTTATTTCACTTAGTAATATGCGTTCAAGTTTCATTCACATCTTGGCTTGATAGCTCATTCATTTTTATGGCTGGATTATATTCCTTTGTCTGAATATACCACAGTTTATTTATTTACTTCACTTCCTGAAAGGAATCTTGGTTGCTTTTGAATTTTGGCAATTATGAATCAAGCTGCTGTAAACATCTGTATGCAAGTTTTTGTGAGGATATTAATACTTCAGTTAATTTTGGTAAATACTAAAGAGCATTGCGAGATCATCTTGTAACCGCATGTTTAGCTTAGTAAGAAGCTACCAAAACTGTTTTTCAAAGTGGCTGTACCATTTTGCATTTCCATCAGCTATGAATAAGAGCTACTATTGCTGCACATCCCTGCTAGCACTTGCTGTTGTCAGTACTTTGGATTTTGGTCATTCCAATATGTAGGTGGTGATATCTCATTGCTGTTTTAATCTGTAATTCCCTGATGACACATGATGTTGAGCTTCTTTTTGTATCTTCTTTGGTAAGGTGTCTGTTCATGTCTTTTGCCTATCTTAAAATTGGGTTTTTAATTTTCTTATTGTTGATTCTACTCCTGGTTTTGAATTGTTGCCCTGAATTTATTTCTATTCTTCTTAAAAATGGCAAATAATCTTTTATTTTACAACTATTTCAGAAAATTGCCTTATTAATTCACTGAAATTAGGAGCATAACTATCGAGGATGGGAAGAAAAATAGTGGGTTTTTAAATCATCATAAATAATCTAAGCATTTTATTCATGTAATTTCATAGCAAAAGCAAAATAACATTTTACTTCATTAAGATGTGCTGCAAACCCTATTAGCCCCACTTGTGTTTTAAAAGAATGCAAGCATAATGCATTCTTTTTCACAATGGTTGGAAATTTCTTTCTTTTTTATCCTGTTTTGGCCTGTATATTTTCTGTTGAGAGATGCAGCAAAGCAATAAGAAAGAATACAATTGTTATTTATGTATTTGGCATTAAGTAGATGATGGATTAGGGAGATAAAAGAAAAAAAAATTAAAGATATTGGGAAAGTATAGAAAAGTAACGCAGTAATAACCCCAACTTTAACACATCACTCCAACCCAGTGAATTCATTGATAGACTGAGAGGGTCAAGGAAAAATTAATGAAAAGCAGATTTCTGAGCTGATTTTTAAAAACGGGGAGACATGTTAAAATGGAGAAGAAAGATAAAGGAATACCATTATTATTAAAGAAATAAGGCAAATGAAAAATCAAAGACCCAGAGAAGCTGGGATCTGCAAAGAGTGAGCTATACATGTAAGGTGGGGGTGGGGGGCGGGGGCAAAGAAAAGAAACACAGGAGGCCTAAAGATGAAGTGTCTGCATCTCTTGTTAAAACATAATCAAAAACGCACACACACACACACACACACAAACAATCAAAACATTATAAATATGAAAGGATTTCTGATCTAAACTTAGCTTGTTTTTTGTTTTCATTCATCTTTGTTGCTTAAAATCTCCAAGCCTCAGCTTGCCACCCACCCACCACCAAAAAAGAAAAGTTAAAAAGAACTAACTTTCCTCTTATTTACTTATGGAAATCAGAATGGGGTAATAAGGTAATGTTTTAATGCCCTTACTTTACTGCCTAGCATCTAGTAAAAGTATTAGAAATGGTGACTGGTATCACAACCATTACAGTCATTATATACATCATTGAATACAAACTTGGGAGAGGGGAGGTATGGAGAAAGGGAAGATGATGATCGAAAGGTTCAAAGTTTTCATTAGCTTGGAGGAATAGGTTTTAGTGCTTCATTGCACTGTGTGGTGACCACAGTTAATAACAATGTATTGTGTGTTTCAGAATTGCTAAAAAAGTTGTTAATGTTCTCATTACAAAATAATTTATAAATTGATTAGGTGACTGGTATCTTAATTAGTTTGATTGGATGTTTCTTTATAGATGACTACATGGATCAAAACATCACATTGTACTCCATAAATATACATAATTATTATTTGAAATTATAAAAACAAATAGAAGTATAATGAGGGCCTATATGTAATTGAAAGTTTTCCAAATGAAAAAAGTACATGCACGTTATCATACAACAATAGTGTCTTATGCAATGCAATAATTAGAGTGAAGTGTAGTCCTACCAAAATATAAAGTTGTATTTAATGAGAAAAAAACAACTTAAAAAACTAGATTCTGCTAGGGTTTATTCACTTTCAGATGTCTAAACATATTTTATTTTTCTTTAGAACACTAACTAAAAGGACACTACTGTGTATCTCTGAAACATTTATTTCTAAAGTTCTTTTCCTCAGGTGAAAGTGACATTTATTTGACATGTTCAGAGCATCTCTGAATATATTTGAGCCTCCAACTGCCTTTACATTTTCCTTCCCTTTATTTCTCTTTGGGAGGAGACAAATTGATCATGTTCCTTTGAACAAATGGGATCAGGGAAACTTTCATTTCGTTTAGACATTATATTATATTTTGGAATTGGACAGGACCCAGAGGTTTTCTTGCTTGTTATTTTTGGTGTTCATTATATTATGTTCCTAACATCTCTCTGAGTACATGTATACATTGATTAAAACAACAAAATGATTAAAGCAATACATCAAGTGGCAATGTCCAAACAACTTGAAATCTCCAAAGAAGTTCTTTCCCCAAGATAGAGAAGTACAGAAGTTTAGTAGTATTTTAGAACAATGGTAGGAGTATTTAAAAAATCTGGGAAACATAGTTTCAAATGGCCAAGGTTGGTGTACAATAAGCTATCTGATAAATGGTTAGCTAATTTGTATCATTTTTTAGAGTGATTCTCCTGTAAATTGGGTATAGGCCCACACGATTTCTAAAATTCTCATTAGTGGAAGTATTGTGTGATTTTATATGCTGATAAATGACTATATAGTTTAGAGCCAATTAGGGTTAAAAAAAAGGCTGATTTGCTCTTTTGTCAAAATAGTTAATAATTATAACAATAAATTTCTTTGCAACACTACTATGATTATTATCATATTTAGACAAATAAAAATGCACTTCACGAAAGGAGGAAAACAGTTTTA
Source organism: Cebus imitator (assembly GCF_001604975.1). Classification (NCBI taxonomy): domain Eukaryota; kingdom Metazoa; phylum Chordata; class Mammalia; order Primates; family Cebidae; genus Cebus; species Cebus imitator. The sequence continues at coordinate 4,313,334 of NW_016107479.1, read as the reverse complement.
TATTGATAGTGTTATTCCACAATGCATATTTCAAAAAAATGTATAATACCCCAACATAAAAAGAAAATAAAATTTTTTAAAATTGTGTCAAGCAACTGATCAATGTCAGTAGTAATCAAATTATTGTTGACTTATGAAATGAGTAAGCCTAATTTGGACCAGAATAAAAGTGCATTTTGATAGGAGTCTCTTTTACAGTAATTTCTCAAGTACACAAATATTGCTCAAAACATCATCTGATGATATATCGATTTTATTTGAATGCAGTATTTAAAGAGTTCTCAAAGTTTTACAAGATTTGGGTAAATGGCACAGAGGATGGCCTGTGAGGCTGGATGGAAAAGGCAGAACTAAGAGGGTCAATGGATGTTGATAAGTAGGCATGTAGGGATATGAAGGAGGCTATTGAGTAACTGGGAAAAAAGTCAAGTAACTCAACAGATATAAATAAAAAATAAAGTGATACTTTTTAGATTTCCTTCACATACTCCCTGAATAGACAAAAAAATAAAGTGAACAGGTTGTCAAATAATCTTGGAAAGGAGGCTAAAGATGATGATGATTTTTATTTAAACTGAGGGCAGCAATTGTCAGTGTCACAGTCACTTAGCCCTTTCCCTGTGGCAAGTACCTGCTGACCACAGGTTCTTTTCCTTCTGCTTACAACATGCTCCTCAGATATTTGCTTGACTGCCTACATCTTATCTATCTCAACTTCTGGTTTTATTTTTACCATTCAGCTCTTACTACTAACCTTTTCTTATTTTTAGATTTTTTTAATGTTTCTTCCCAGAATGTAAGCTGCCTGAAAGAGGGTCCTAAGCATATCTCTCTCCCACCTTTCCCTAAAATGGTGTTGGACACAAAGCAAGTGCTTATTACATGTTTTTCTTAATGACTAGCTAATGGAGTAAATTTTGTAAATGGAAACACCTGGTCCTCTTAGGGGCAGTGGTGACTGGAGAGCTGATAGAACAATTTGTTTGCATGAATAAAGAACATTTATATTCATAATTGGAAAAATCAAGTCATCTCCCACTAAATTCCGCCAACTCAATAAAAAACTGATCTTACTACAATTTCAATTTATTATTTTCAGAAAACGTCATACACTTTTATGTCTTTGTTGCTTGTTTTATTATGTTCCCTGGCTCATGTATTTTTCAACCTTTCTTCTACCCACCCAAATATTATTTCTTGTTTAGGTCCAACAGTAAAAGTAACTCCATGATAAAGGTCTTCTGGATCACCTCAATCAGAATTAATGACATGTTTCTATTCACTCTTCTGCAACAACGATACTCTATTTGTATCTGTAATTAACAAGGTCTTCATTCTGTCTTACACATAAGCTGTTTACATAGATAACTTCTTTTTTGGATGGCAAGCTAATTAAGGGCAGAAATAATATTATTTTTCTTTGTGTTATTTACTGTACCTAACAGAGTAGCCTGCACTTCCTATGTCCTGAACTAATACAATTAGTGAAATTAAACTAAGATGAATTAAAAGCGCAATGAAAAATAACTAGAAGATGAACTTAGTGCAGGTGTACCCCTATAGTACCTTCTGAATAATAAAGAAGAAATCTAATAGTTTTTTATTTCCAATATGAATTGCTTTGTTTTAAATTTTTAGATACGGTAGAGGTGGAAGTGGGATAGAAAACAATCTATAGTGAGAGGGCAAAAATAAAGAGACTCTTTCTTACAGAATAAATGGAAAGAAAATTGGTAAAACCTGTATTGAAGACAATTTGACAAATGACAAAGGTTTTGAAATGGGCATGCTCTTTGACTAAGAAGCTTCTTTCTATAAATTCATCCTAAGGAGATATGTAGGAAAATATGCACAAAAATTTGACTGTTCAGAGGCTCAAAATTTAATTGTGTATAATAGTGAAAAACTTACAACAAAATAAATTTCTCAAAATAAAGGTTTTCTTATAGACATTATGTTATATAAGAGCATGGGCTGTGAAGTCAAACTGACTAAGTAAAATCTAGCTTGATCACTTAAAACTGAACTTAGGAAGTTACTTACCACCCTTTCTGTGCTTATTTTTTTATTGTAAAATATAAATAAGAAGAATGCCCATTTTAAAAAATTCTCGTGAGAACTAAATGCAATACTATTGATATAGTAGTTAGAGCAATGCCTGTTTTATAGTACAAGCTGAAATCCTAATCTGTAAATGCCTGGAAGTAAAATTCACGGTTGTTAACAGTGGCTGTAATTAAATGTGGTTTTGTAAGTGATTTTAGATTTCTACTCCTTTTGTCTGTTTATGCATTCTACATTTTTTATAATTCGTAGGCTTACTTTTGTAATAAATATATCTAAACTTATTCTTAATAAACATCTTAATGTCAGTTTCTGAGACACTGAATGCCAGTGTTTGGAAAGCATCAATAACTATGCACATGACTATTTATAGTGAGGAGATTCTTCTTATTTGGCCTTCTTGCAAACTGCAGTAACTTTGTAGCATGACTTAAAAGTGACCATCCTTTCCAGGAGTTATTAATTCTTGGCATCTTCTATATGATTGTTCAATTTGCTTGACTTTGCTGAGAGCAGGCAGCTGAGTATGGGGACTATCATGATGTTAATTCATCACTGGAAGTCTGAAAGAGTTCTTCAAATTCTTTACACATTATTTTCTGTGTGTTTTGACAGGAAGAATAATGATTCTGCCTGGGTTAGACAGCAAGCCACAATAACACTCAGGAGGGTGGCTATATTGTTTGACATTTGTACAACTTGGGGAGAATACTACTTTCTTTGTATTATTTATTTTTCTATATATGTCTGGAAAAAATATGACCACTGAATCGTTTAGTGTGTGCATCCTCAATCTGAGCCTCTTAGCAAAAAAATTGTGGTATCCTGAGGTACCATAATTTTTCAGAGTGCTCTCACCTCCTCCACCTCTGTAACTTCATGGATAATAGCCAGTGTTAAATGAAAATATTTTTCAACTAGCTTCCACCAGCTTTTAAGGTTTTCATTGGATTCTTCCACTATATTCTTTCTCCTTTTGTTTCTTTCCCTTACACATATTGAAACATTTCAGAAAGGGTAAATTTTTGGTTAAAATTCTAGTTGGCATTATCAGAGCAAAAATTGTATTAGAATAAGTTAAACAGGCAAGGGAAACTTTGTTCAAGAATAGTAAAGAGATATAGACCAATGGAACAGAACAGAGGCCTCAGAGGCAACACCGCACATCTACAACCATCTGATCTTTGATAAACCTCACAAAAACAAGCAACGGGGAAAGGAATCCCTATTTAATAAATGGTGTTGGGAAAACTGGCTAGCCATGTGCAGAAAGCAGAAACTGGACCCCTTTCTGACACCTTACAGTAAAAATTGATTCCAGATGGATTAAAGACTTAAACATAAGACCTAACACCATAAAACCCCTAGAAGAAAACCTAGGCAAAACCATCCAGGACATAGGCATAGGCAAGGACTTCATGACTAAAACACCAAAAGCATTGGCAACAAAGCCAAAATAGATAAATGGACCTAATTAAACTCCAGAGCTTCTGCACAGCAAAAGAAACAGTCATTAGAGTGAATCAGCAATCAACAGAATGGGAAAAAATTTTTGCAGTCTACCCATCTGACAAAGGGCTAATATCCAGAATCTACAGAGAACTAAAACAGATTTACA
>NW_016107479.1:4295009-4308622 GCF_001604975.1 Cebus imitator | reverse complement strand
TGCCATCTCTGTTTGTTGATTGGCTTTACCCAAAGGAAAAATAAACTTTCTCATGTCTTCTTGGCAAGGGGTAGCTTTTCAGTTTGGAGCAAGATATACACAAATGATATACAACAAAGTTAGGCTCCTACTGTCCCATAAAGACTGGGCTAGGGCTCATTGATGATTATGTTACTCCCTAGTCTTTGATAAAAGGACATCTCTGGGATGTGAAACTAATGAGAAGCTTTTAAAAAATATTTACAGCTCAAAGGAAAAAGAAAATTTAAGTGACAAAGTTTTTAAAGAAAATTATCTAAGAGGTAAGGGGCTAGAGTCAGAAAGAAGTCTGTATGAAAGTTAAGGCCTTCTTTGTCAGCGTTTTATATTATGAAATGTAGCATTCTGTATAATATGAATGAGGTAAGAATAATTCCAACATGTGTATTGCTATTTATTATTCATATTTTTTTGCATGAACTATTCATTGGAGTTTCATCATCCACATTTTGGTATAGCTATTATTATTTTCAGAATTAATTTACAGATAATCATTTTAAGAACAGAAAAGTGAAAGAAAAGATTCTATAACTCAGGCAAGACAGAACTAGCAATTAAGTTCAGGTCTCCTGATACCAAGTACTGTCACTAGTCACTTATGCATGAAAAAGTAATCAAGGGAGTATAATCTCCCAGGCATTATCCTAACTTTTGGGATTATAATCATAAACAGTAGTGCCAAACATGACCAGCATTTGACAGACCCTCAATAAACCTCTGTAACATGGGAAAAAATGGGACTCTCCTTTAAAAAAGAAGGAAAAAAAAAAAAACTGAGAGTAACTTTGGTAGACATTTTAATGCAAGTCAAGTAGATTTACAATTTACAAAAATGTTATAAAGTGTAAGATGGCTCATTGCTATAATTATTGTCCTGTGATTGCTTAATTCATTTTTTCCTAAACAAAGCTTAGACAACTGATTTCATATTTCTCTTAATTTCATAAAAATTAATTGATGAAACTGCAACGGAATATCACAAAAGAATTATTCTCCTTACTACTTGTAAAAAACATTGACATGTTTAAATTTTTTGCTTTTTAAAATTATTTTAAAAATTTTAATAGATTCACAAGGTAGAAGTGCAGTTTTGTTAAATGGATATACTGCACAGTGGTGAAGTCTGGGCTTTTAGTGCAACCATCACCTGAACAGTGAACACTGTGCTCAATAGATAATTTTTCAACCCTCACCATCTTCTAAAACTTCCCACTTTATGACTTTCCACTGTCTATTCATATTATCCATTGTTTAGCTCTTATAAATGAGAACATGTGGTATATAGGTTTCTATTTCTGACTTATTTCGCTTCGGATAGTGGCCTCTAGTTCNTTAGTGCAACCATCACCTGAACAGTGAACACTGTGCTCAATAGATAATTTTTCAACCCTCACCATCTTCTAAAACTTCCCACTTTATGACTTTCCTCTGTCTATTCATATTATCCATTGTTTAGCTCTTATAAATGAGAACATGTGGTATATAGGTTTCTATTTCTGACTTATTTCGCTTCGGATAGTGGCCTCTAGTTCCATTCGTATTGCTGTAAAATACTTGATTTCATTCTTTCTTATGGATACATGGCATTCCACGGTATGTGTATACCACAGTTTCTTTATCCAATCATTCATTGATGGATGCCTAGATTGATTCCATGACTTTGTTGTTGTGAATAGTGCACAATAAACATAAAAATATAGGTGTATTTTGGTATAGTGACTTATTTTACATTGAGTAGATATCCAGTAGTGGGATTGTCGAATCAAATGACAGTTCTATTTTTAGTTCTTCAAGTAATCGCCATACATTTTCTACAGAGGCTGTACTAATTTATATTCCCACCAACAGTGCATAAGTGTTCCCTTTCCTCCACATCCTCAACAATATCTGTTATTTTTTGACTTTTAAATAGATATTCTGATTGATGTAAGGTGGTATCTCTTTGGGTTTTTTTTTGTTTTTGTTTGAGACTAGGTCTGACTTTGTTGCCCAGATTGGAGTGCAATTATGGCATCTCAACTCACTGAAATCTTCACTTCCTAGGCTCAAGCAATCCTCCCACCTCAGCCTCCCAAGTAGCCGCAACTGCAGGCATGTGACACCACATCCAACTAATTTTTGTATTTTTTGTAGAGACAGTGTTTTGTCATGTTGCCCAGGCTGGTCTTGAACTCCTGGGCTCAAACAATCCTCCCACCTCAGCCTCCCAAGTGCCGAGATTACAGGCATGAGTCACCACACCCAGGATCACTGTAGTTTTAATTTGCATTTCTCTGATGACTAGTGATACTGGTTATCTTCTTCATATGTTTTTGGCCATTCATATGTCTCTTTTTGAAAAATATCTGTTCATGTCCTTTGCTCATTTTTTAATGAGGTTGTTTTTTTCTTGTTGAGTTGTTCGAGTTCTTGTAGATTCTAAATATTAGTCATTTGTCTAATGCATAGCTTGCAAAATTTTTTTCCCATTCTGTATGTTGTCTTTTTACTCTGCTGTTTATTCTTTTGCTTTACAGAAGTTTTTTAGTTTAATTACATTTCATTAATCTCTGTTTTTGTTGCATTTACTTTTGAGGTCTTAGCATAAATTCTGTGCCTAGGCCAATGTTTTGAAATTTTTTCTAGATTTTCTTACACAGTTTTAGAATCTCAGGTATTACATTTAGACTTTAACCTGCCTTGCATAACATTTTTGTATATGGTGAGAGATCAGGGTTCAGTTTTATTCTTCTACATAAGGCTGTCCAATTTTTCCAGCACCGTTTATTGAAGAAGGTATCCTTTCCCCACTATATATTTTTGTCAACTTTGTCTAAGATCAATTGATTGTACATATGTGGCTTTATTTTTGGGCCCTCTATTCTTTTCTATTGATCTATGTATCTATTTTCATACCTGTACCATGCTGTTTTGGTTACTAGCACTTTCAAGTTATGTAATATTATGCCTCCACCTTTTTGTTTTGTTTAGAATTGCTTTGGCTATTCAGGCTTTATTCTGGCTCCCTATGAATTTTAGGACTTTTTTTTCTAATTCCATGATAAATAATGTTGGTAGTTTTATAGGAATTGCATTAAATCTGTGTAATGTTTTGGGTAGTATAGTTATTTTAATGATATCAATTCTTTCAATCCATGAGCATAGGATGTTTTACCATTTGTTTGTGTTATTCTCAATTTTTTCATCAGTGTTTTCTGGTTCTTGTAGAGCTCTTTCACCTCTTAGGTTAAATGTATTCCTAGGTATTTTATTTTATTTTTGTAGCTATTGGGATATAATGAGATTACATGGGGTTGAGTTTTTGATTTGGTTCTCTGCTTGAATGTTATTGGCGCATAGAAATGCTATTGATTTTGTATACTGAAACTTTACTAAAGTCATTTATCAAATCTGCATGTCTTTTGGGGGAATCATTAGGGTGTTCCCAGTATAAGATTGTGTAATCAGCTAACAAAGACAATTTGTGTTCCTCTTTTCCTATATGGATGCCTTTTATTTCTTTTTCTTGCTTGATTGCACTAAGATTTCCAGTATGATGGTAAATAGGAGTGGTGAAAGTGGGCATTATTGGCTGTTCCAGTTCTTAGGGAGAATATTTTAACTTTTCCCATTCAGTGTGAAGTTGACAGTGGATCTGTCATATAGATCTTTTATTATTTTGAGGTACGTTCCTTCTACGCCTAGTTTGTTGAGGGTTTTTTTTTTTTTAAATCATGAAGAAATCCTAGGCTTTATTTATCTATTGATATGAACAGATGATTTTTGTTTTTAATTATTTTTATGTGGTGAACTCATTTATTGATATGTGTATGTTGAACCATCTTTGCATCCCTGGAATAAAACCTACTTGATAATGGTTTACTATCTGTTTGGTATGCTATTGGATTCTGTTTGCTAGTAATGTTGTTGAGGATTTTTGCATCTATATTCACCAGGGATATTGGTCTGTAGTTTTCCTTTTTTTTTTTTTTTTGTTTCCTTGTCTGGTTATGGTGTCAGAGAGATACAGGTTTTCTAGAATGAATTAGGGATGAATCCCTTCTCCTTAATTTTTTGGAATAGTTTTAGTAGAATTGGTACCAATTCTTCTTGTATGTCTGTTAGGGTTTAGATGTGAATTTGTTTGGTCCTGGGATCTTTTTCTTGGGAGATTTTTTATTACCTATTCAATCTCACTACTCTCTATTGGTCTATTCAGGATTTTTATTTCTTTTTGGTTAATTATCAGGAGGTTGTATGTTTCTAAGAATTTATGCATTTTCTCTAGATTTGCTAGTTTGTGAGTTTAGAGATGCTTGTATTTTGGTGGTATCATTTGTAATGTCTTCTTTTTCCTTTCTGCTTGTGCTTATTTGAATCTCCTCTCTTTTTTCTTGGTTAATCTAGCTAGTGATCAATTAGTTTTGTTTATCTTTTCAAGTAACTAATTTTTTGTGTCATTGGTTTGTTGTATTCTTTATTTTCTCTCAATTTCCTTTAGTTCCACTCTGATCTTTATGTCTTTTCTTCTGCTAGTTTTGGTTTGGTTTGTTATTGTTTTTGTAGTTCCCTGAAATTCCACATTAGCTTGTTATCATGTGATCTTTCTATTCTTTTGATGTAGGCATTGAATGCTATAAATGTCCCCTTAGCACTGCTTTTGCTGTATCGAAGAGGTTTTGGTATGTTATGTTTGTATTTTCATTTGTTTTATTATTTTTATTTCTATCTTAATTGTATTGTTTACCCAAAAGTCATTCAGGAGCAAGTTGTTTAATTTCCATGTATTAGTATCATTTTGAAAATTGCTGTTGGTATTGATTTCTAGTTTCATTACACTGTGGTATGAGAAAAAAACTTTATTATTTTGATTTTTTTGAATTTATTGATATTTGCTTCATGGTCAAGCATACAATCTGTTTTGGAGAATGTTTCATGTGCAGATGAAAAAAATGTATATTCTGCACTTTTGGGGTACAATGATCTGTATATGTCTACTAGGTCCCTTTTGTCTGGAGTCCATTTTAAGTTCAGAGTTTCTTTGTTGATAATTTTCTTGCCTTTAAAAAGTTAATCATGTCCAATTAAAATGATTTTATGACTTGCAATTTTGAAAACATTTATCTATACTGTTTTTGGGGAAAATATGTCTTTTACCTATTGTGCCTTATTACTTAATGCTTTTAACAGTGCTACAAAGATTATCTGTTGCTGTTGCAGTTTGGGTTCCCCAGGTATGCTCTTGCGAAGGTGAAGTAAGGGAACAGGATTAGGCAGAGTGGGATGTTGGGTGAGATGCAGTCACAATGATGATTTCAGCCCGCCACAAGGAGCTAGGCAGCTGTAATGGCTCTTCGAAGTTGTCCTGCATTGTGGTGAGAATGGGCCTTTTTATACTAGAGCAGACCAGTCACTGTATGCAAGACATCCTAGGAGAATGGGAAATAATATTGATGAAGCAGCTGTTTCAAGTCAAGGGCTATTTCTTAAGAGGGTTGACAGATCAAACCATCAATTGGAAGCACCATCTTCCAATGGTGTGTAGAATATAACTTTCAGTCATTAACAAAGATTAGGATCACGTATCACAGCAGCCAGTGTAATTTGATTTATTAGATATACAGACACTGCTATATATTTGTAACAACTACTACTGAAATATAAAAAAATTCTGTTGCTTCAACTCATGGATTCACTTATGTTGAAACTCTAACTCTTAATGTGACTGCATTTGGAGATAGGTGATTTAAGGAGCTAAATAAATTTAGTGAGATTATATGTGTGAATCTCTAATCTAACACGACTGGTATCCTTACAGTGAAAGGAAGGCACATGAGGAGTGTGCCCACACAGAGGAAAGGTCAGATGAGAACACAATGAGTGGGTGGCCACCTGCAAGCCAGGAATAGAGACTTCAGCAGAAAAAAGGGCTGGCACCTAGATCACTGTGAGAAAACACATTTCTGTGTTTAAACTACCCAGTCTGTGATATTCTGTTATGGCAACCCAGGAAGTATGTTAATAATATATCATGTTAATGTAATACAACTGGTAATATTATATTACTGGAATTTTGAAAACCATTGCTTCAGAGAAAGGCCTCAAATTAGGCTAAGCATGTAACAAGTGACCTCACATGTATAAGGATTATAGAGTTTTATACTTCCCTTTAAACTGCATTCTTAGATTTATATATATTCAAAGTTAAAGCAAACAAGATATACATTGTCAGATATTTCTAGAACCTTTTGTTATTTCCTGAGAAGGTCAAATATTTTCTTACTTCTTTTGCTCCTTATTTAGAAGATAGAAACCAACACACCAAGAACTTGCCCTGAAGCTTATAATATATCTCCATCTATATCCTCCTTTTGGCAAGCAATTATAAATCATGAGGGGATATAATCAATGTAGAAACAGCATATGACTTGAAATTACAATGCCCAGGATTAAGTCTGGATTGTTCCATGCTACTCTGGGTGAGCTATCTACATTTAATAAGTTACAGTTTATTTCGTGTAACCTGAGTCTTCTAGTGGGCTGCATAAATTTAATGAGTAAAGACAAGTAAGCAAATAAGTAATACTTACTGTGTTCTTAAAATGTACAAAATACTCTTCAGAATCCTTAATGTGTCCTCATTTAATTATTATAATTCTATGTTATGTACTGTCTTATTTTAGAGATGAAGAAACAGAAGTTTAGAAAATTTAATATTATCAATGTTATATAACAAATACTTGGTGGAGCCAGCCTCCAATTCTACGTGATTTGTTTTCATAGCCTGTAGTGTTAATCCCTCTCCCATTGTGACAGTTAATTTTAGGGATTCATGGCACTAAAGGATACCCAGATGGCTGGTAAAACATTATGTTTGGTTATATCTGGAAGGCTATTTCTGAAAGAAATTGGCATTTGAGTCAGTGGGCTGAGAAAGACCCATCCTCACCCAATCAACTGAGGGCCCAAATAGAACAGAAAGTCAGAGAAAAGGTGAAATTTCTCTCTCTCTTTGTCTCTCTGTTTTGGAGCTTGAAAATATATTTTCTCTGTTTTTCAACATCAGAAATCCAGGTTCTCTGGCCTTCAGACTTCAAGACTTGCATGGCTCTCCTTACCCCCAGCGGCCCTCCATCTCGGGTTTGAGCCACACTACTGGCTTCCCTGATTTACCAGCTTACAAAGGATGTATCAGGGAACTTTTCATAATGACATGAACCAATTTCCATAATAAATCTCTCCTTTCTGTCTCGCTCTCTCTTTCTCCCCAGCCTACTGGTTCTGTTTCCCTAGTGAAATCTAACTAATACATCCATGTGTTATCTGACAAGAAAAGTAAAAATAATAACAAATTTCACTCTTATTACAGTAATCATTTTTAAGACATTAATTTCAAATTCCCTAACCACACAATTTTAAGCTCTAATTTCATAATAGTCTCTGTTTTGATTCATGCCTAGAATTGTGTTAAGAAATTATATTTGAAGTTGAAAAAGTAACAGCTCCCAGTTTAGACAATATGAAGAATTTTGTCTACTTGTATTCTGTGCCTTTTCATAACCCAAGTTAAATATTTAGAATCAGATTATATGTTGCAGAGAGAAAGAGAGAGAAGGAAAAAAATCTCATCTAGTGGTATAAACATCATGTACCATAAATGACCAGTAAAGAACTAACATTGATGCCAGAAATAAATACATATTTTTCAATTGATTGAATATAAGGATAAATAAAGTTCAATTACAAAAGATTATTATGAATAAAATGTTAGCAATAGCAAAATATGAAAGAGAAAATGGCTTTCTATGTTCTAATTATTATTTAAACAAAGCACAATATTGCAGTGACATGTTGAACTAATAGCTTTAAAAATGTAATACTTTAGTTTTCATTGTATTTTTAAAATTATATGTCCATACATTGCTAAATAATAGTTAAGAGGAGAATGGATTGGATGGTCATGTACTAAGAGAGAAATACATTATACATTAATCTTTATCACTGGAGATAAAGCAGTAGGATATATAAAATCAATCTTGGTGACCAACAGTGTAATTAGAAGCCTCTTTAGTCCCCAAGGAGTTTATAATCCCATTAAAGAGATAAGACATGCTTGTATGAATAAAGGACTTAAAATAGAAGGTACTATATATAAAGGTGCAGAGGGTTATATTAAGTGCCAAAGTGCCATGAGTTCAGAGGAGGATTCTGTTGCGTTGGCCGACCTCGAACAATGGGTAGAAACTGAGCAGAAAAGAAAATGCAAGGTGCAGCATGTGGAGAAAACACATGAGAAAAGTATTTTTAGAGACAGACAGGGGTTTTTATATTTGATTCTAGTAATATTTCTTGAAACATAGTGTTTATTAAGAGTAAGTGGGAGGTAAAGTGGGAGGGGTATTTAGAGAGGTGAGACCAATCAGCCTTGACCAGATAGGATTTCCACTCTGGAAATATGAGAAATACAGATACAAAGAAAGTTTCCTGGAACATGAGTCACAAGTATCTGAGAAAATGTTGTCACAAGTCAACAGAAGTCTTGTTCCAATGCACAGTTGCCAAGATCATACTGAGCTGTGGAAGGTGAGGTTATAGTAATGTGAGATTCTGTGACACTACAAAGGCAACGAAGCGTGCTAACAGGAGTTTTGGCTTTGTAGAGTTAGGAATCATTATCTGTACAGAGAAAAAATGTCCCTTGGGAGGGCACAACCCCCGTCCTCAGGTCCAGGAAAGATATGGCTTAAAACTCTTCATAATGAAATAAAGAAGGTTTCCTGTATACAAATAAAATATGCTGTTTCTGGTTTCATGCTATAGTTTATTTTAGAATGTAAGCTGGGAAACACTACCAACCTCACTGAAAAAGCAAAGCTGGAAAAATAGAGCTTCTTTAGAACAGGAATAACACAAAAGCCCCAGTTGGTTTTCTATCTCTTCCCAAGGGATTTGTTTAGATATATTGCAATCAATACCATAAGACAATCCAGAGCTTGCTAAAGAGGATTGATTAAACTGTACATGATTTTTAATGAAAATATACCTATCTAGATGGATAACAATCTGGTGGCATTAAACTTGTAAAGGCACTTCAAAGGTAAAGAATAAAAGTTCAATTCCAAGTAGTAAATTAAAACACAACAATGAATGCTGTCTGCTAAAGGAGACCCAGATTTTTCAATTAGGAATCTCTGGAAGTTATTAACCCTCAGATCTTTTTGGCTCAGTAGACACAAAGCTTTGCACTTACAGAATGCATTTAATCTGAGAAGCCCAGCATTCATTGCAGTAAGCAATTCAACAGTGCAACCCAACAAACAATACATGGAGCTACATTTTTCTTTTTTCTCACAATGAAAGCACTCAAAGATCAAGTGGCTTCTTAAAAGTCACTTGAAGGATCTTTGTTTTAATTTGGGTTAGGAGAAAGGCAACTTCACAGAAAAGTCATAAGTGGGAACCTGGAGATTGTGATAGAATGGGAGAAAATTACTTAAGGTCACATTATTAAGGATCTAAATGCCAGGCTAAGTTGGTCAGACTTTGAAAGACAATAAGAAGCCTTTGAAGATTCGCAAGTAGTGGGAGTGACTTGTTTAAAATGTTGTGTCAGGAGGAGCATAGCAGCAGAAATGCATGGTAGGAGAAAGTGTCAAGAAGACTCATCAAGAGAACAGTGTAGTATTCCAGATGAGAGCTATGGAACATGGAACAGTGAGTAGGAAATTGAAATGGAATAAAGGTAACATATTTTTAAAATACATACCTATCTCTATCTTTAATGCTATCCATCTCACTATTCATTTAGAGTCATCAAAATGTGTGAATCAGTTGATTCCACATGTGTGTTAAAGGGGAGACAACAAAACTGGTGACTAAGATAATTTTGTTGAAAGAGTAACAGACTCTAGAGGAAATGTTGATTTTGGCTTATGACACTTTGAATCAGATAGTTTTAGGACCTGATTTTCCATATTCTTAGGCATCACAATTGTTTTAGAGCTATACATGTGAGTGAAAGCAGCTGATGAGACTGTTCTGGAAACTTGGTGAAGTGATAGGGAAAGAGAATCTTCTTGTTCTGGAATTTCCAGGAGGACAAGGCACACATGTGGAGCTGCTGTTACATAACTTACCACCACAAAGGAATATCCCACTTGAACGAGGCCAAAATATAGACTGAGAGGATCATTCCCTATTACCACTTGAGCCCTGTGTTTACTGGCACCTGGAGCTATATAATCTATATGTTTAATTATGTAAGCAGATACATTTCATTTGTTAGTCAAATCATCTTGAGTTTTTCAGTTTTCAGTCACTTACAATGGGAAAAAAAAATTTAATCATAAAATCCAAGGGAACAGAATTCCATAGAGGGGTGATGAGTTTTAGTTAGCAGTTATATTTACTGCAGAATTGAAAATGTCACCAATATGGTGTTTTTGATGTTTCATAGCACAATTTCAATAGAATAGAAGTAGACATAATAAGGTCTTGGTTTATAAAAAAAATATGTGAAGTAGATTAGTGATGATGAAGAACACGTAGAGCATATAGGACACTTTTGAGATAGTAGGTGAAAAGCAGGGAAGAAAAAGAGTAGCCAGAAGACTAGCATGGTTGAGAGAAAGTTTACTTTGGAAAAAGGGCATTAGAATGTGTTTGGAGTGAATGCATTGCCAGATAAAGGATAGGAAGACCTTTGAGCAAAAAAGGAAAGTATACACATATATCATAAGTGTACTTACTGCAGCATTGTTCATGATGTAAAATACTCAAAGCAAGCTAATATTAAATAATTATTCCAAATAAATTAAATGTAATATATAAAATATTGATAATAAAAGGCTAAATAAAAAGGTATGATACACCATATTCTCTATAGAATAGATGTATTCATAAAAATAAGAGTATAGTTACTTAATTTTCTAAAATAATAATGATTTCTCTTTTGTTTTTGAGACAGTCTCATTCTGCCGCCAAGGCTGGAGTGCTGTGGTGTGATCTCAGCTCACTGCAACCTCTCCTTCCCAGGTTCTAGTAATTATCTTGACTTAGCCTCCTGAGTAGCTGGGATTATAGGCACCTACCATCTTGCCCAGCTACTTTTTTTGTATTTTTAGTAGAGATGGGATTTCATCATGTTGGCCAAGCTGGTCTTGATCTCCTGACCTCAGGTGATCTGCCGGCCTCAGTCTCCAAAAGTGCTGGGATTACAGACATGAGCCACCATGCCCAGCCAAATAATAAAGATTTCTATAGTAAAGTAATTTGCAAAAGCAGACAGACACATAGAAGAAAAAAGAGAAGACACAACATATAACAAATGTAGTGAAGGGGAAAAATTGGGAACATTAAATAGGATTCCAAGTCATTCAGTTGTCATTTATCAATCCTATATATGTGCTTGCTATGAGTGAGACAATATATTCATCATTTTAGAAATATTAATTCATTTGATTCTTATATCAACTCAATAAAGTAGACAACATTATCCCCTTGATGAGAAAACTAATTCAAGAGAAAGGATAAGTGACATTGTTAACATTACTCAGTTAAGTTGGGGAGGTGAGATTTGAATATGGAGCAATCTGGGTCCAGAGTCCATGAACTTAAAAACTATTCTAGGTGGCTTAAAAGGCTTTTTTTCTTGAATGATGAGTGATGCCAACAATTAATAATTAACAATGATGCCAACAATTAATGTAAACTATATACTGCTGTCTTATAGGAAAAAATTATGAAATTCTCTACCTTATTACTTTTTATATAAAAATCCATTGTTCTCCCATTTAGACTCTTTTTTTTTTAATTAGAAAGATGGAGTAAAACATACAGATTAAATCTGGTTCATAATGAAAGATAATTTCTTGTGACATAATACCAATTTTAGATAATAGAACCAACCCAAATGCTCATCAATGATAGACTAGATAAAGAAAATGTGGTACACATATACCATGGAATATTATGTAGCCATAAAAAAGGATGATTTCATGTCCTTTGCAGGGACATGGATGAAGTTGGAAACCATCATTCTCAGCAAACTAATACAGGAACAGAAAACCAAACATGGCATGTTCTCATTCATAAGTGGGTGTTGAACGATGAGAGCACATGGACACAGAGAGGGGAACATCACACATCAGGGCCTGTCTGGAAGTGGGGGACCACAGAAGGGATGGTATTAGGAAAAAGATCCTAATGCAGAAGACAGGTTGATGGGTGCAGCTAATCACCATGGCACATGTATACCTGTGTAACAAACCTGCATGTTCTGCACATATATACCAGAAGTATAATAAAGTATAATAAATAGGCAAACAAAAATAATAGATTATATGGTATGATGGAGGTTGCTTGGTAAAGCAGACATGGTTATAAATATCCTTAATCTACCACTGACCATCTAAGGAACATTAATAGGTGAGTCTCTCAGTATCTTCAACCTCTAACGAAGAGGTTGGATCTGACTATAATTTTCCTCAGATTTGGAAGAATGTTCAGCCATTATTCCTTCAAATTTTTTTCTGACTTCCTTTAGTCTTTCTCAGCTTCCTTTCATACTCCAATTATACTTACATAAGGCTACTTGATTTCTCCCACAGTGTGCTGATGTCCTGTTCACTGTTTTTCAGTCTTCTTTTCCCCTTTATGTTTTACTTGGACTATTTTCTGACCTTGTTTTTTTCCAATTCACTAATCTCTGACATTATTGTTTCTAGATCTAAAAATTCAAAGCGGGTCTGTGCTACATTCCATGTCCCTATTTAACATATTCAACCTTTCTTCTAGCTTGTGAACCATATGGATATGTATAGAATTCAGAGATGATCATTGTTTTAATGTACTTTTCTGCTAATGCTAACAGATGTCATTTCTGGGTCAGTTTTGTTTGTTGATTTTTCTGTTCCATATGGGTTGTATTTTTGTGTCTTTCTGAACACCTGGTAATTTTTATAGCAGATGCCTGACATTGTGCTTTGCGTGGTAGGTGTTTGTACTATAAATATTTTTTATCTTTGTTGTAGCTTACAATTATTTGGAAATAGTTTCATAGTTTCTGTTTCTAGGCTTGATTATGTGGCATCAGAGCACAATTTAATCTAGGGCTAACTTTGCCCAAATAGTGAGGCAAAATCCTTCTTAATATTCTACCAAGTGCCCTGAGAATGATGAGGCTTCTCTTTATAACTGATAGGAACAGGAATTGTTACTGAGCCTGTATGAGTTCTGAGGATAATGATGATGATGTTTTTCCTAACTCTAGGTAGTTTCCTCTGATACGTGATTTGACCAATACTCATCTGAAAACTTAAGGGCTATCCTCTCCAAATCTTTGGAACTTTGTCTGTATGGGCCATTCCTGCCTAGTTCTCTGTTCTGTAAATTCTGTCATAATTGACCTCCCTAGAAAGCTGTCTTCATCTTCTTTTTTTTTTTTTTTGAGACGGAGTTTCGCTCTTGTTACTCAGGCTGGAGTGCAATGGCGCGGTCTCAGCTCACCGCAACCTCCGCCTCCCGGGTTCAGGCAATTCTCCTGCCCCAGCCTCCTGAGTCGCTGGGATTACAGGCACGCGCCACCATGCCCAGCT
>NW_016107479.1:4278738-4289234 GCF_001604975.1 Cebus imitator | reverse complement strand
TTTTTGCCCTGGAATCTACTGTCCTGGTTCTCTGCTCAGTCCCCTTTTTGAGCCGGCGTATGGGCGACTTCCCGTGGCTCCAATCGCCAGCCAAAAGGGCCCCCGGACTGGTGTATTTTGTACGGAGAACCGCGGCTCCGGGGCGCCGACAGAGCAGCCGCGCTGGCTGGCACAGCCGCGCTGGCCGAAAACGCCGCGCTGGCGACCGTGGAGCACCTCTGCCCAGGAATTTCCTAGTCTGTGGGCAATAAAAACGCGGCGTCCACTCACCCTCTGCGCTTTCACTGGGAGCTGCAATCCTGAGCTGTTCCTAAACGGCCATCTTGGATCGTCCCCAGTCCAAAACTTCAATTTTATTGTATCTTGTTTGTCTCACGATTCTCACCATATATATTACCTAAGGTTTCTATTATAAATAGGATTCTTGTATATGCCTTTAGCAGAGACCTTGGGGGATGTATTTGTAACAGGGCCCAAATGATTTTGACACTTGTGGTCTGTTGACTATACCTTGAGAAACATTGAATTCAGGTTTTCTTTCCCTTTTGATTTCCTAGAGTTGTATAAATCAACGGTGTGTGAAGATAAGCTCATCGGGATGTGCTTCATAAAAAAGAAAAAAAAACTTGTTGTTAATGGCATGATTTCTAGGCCTCAGTCCCCTTCTGCTTGCTGCTGTTTTATTACATTTTGCTGATTTTTTGCTATTAAAGTGGGAAAAAGTAAACATTAGGAAAAATTATGCTTGACAAAAATGTAAACATTTAAATTCATTTTACAAGCAGAATACCATGGGTGAATAAGATACTATTGAAATTTTTTTTTTTTAAATCTACTTTTGGATATGTCCATCACACTCTACTTTTTTTCATAGCCAATTTTATTAGTGTGTTCTGACCCTGCTATAAAGAAATACCTGAGACTGGTTAATTTATTAAAAAAAGAACTTCAATTGGCTCCCAGTTCTGCAGGCTATACAGGAAGCATAGCAGCTTCTGCTTTTGGGTAGACCTCAGGAAACTTCCAATCATGACAGAAAGCAAAGTGGGAGCAAGACATCTTACAGAGCCAGAGCAGGAGGAAGAGAGAGAGGAGGGTGGAGCCACACACTTTGAAACAACCAGATCACATGAGAACTCACTCACTATACAGTACCAAGTGGGGGAAGGTGCTAAACCCGTAATGAGAACTCTGCCCCATGATCCAGTCACCTCCCACCAGGCCCTTTCTCCAACACTGGGGATTATAATTCAATATGAGATTTGGGCAGGGAAAAAAATCCAAACCATATCACCAGTGTTCTTAAAATAATATCTGGTTTTTATCCCTTGTTCTTCTGTCTTCATCTTCCCATTATGCATCATCAATTTATTTTGTGCTTTAATTTTTCAAAGAAATTGCTCTTGCTGAAGTCACCTAAAAACAGGACCTACTGGTAATGTTTTAGTCATTAATGGCATACAATCTACACTGATTTTTTAAGCATTTAACATAATTAAAATGTCTTAAAATTATCTCACTTCTCCCTTGACCTCTCAAAATATATCTTCCTATTTCTATGTAATTATATTTTATGTTTTTTAAAAAAGTATAAAATGTATATATTTATGGTGTACAATATGATGTTTGGACATATGTATATAGTTTGGTGTAAAAGTAATTGTGGTCTTTGCAATTACTTTTAATGGAAAAAAACCACAATTGCTTTTGCACTAACCTAATGAATTGTGGAATGGATAAATCAAGCTATTTAACATATGCATTATCTCCCTTTTTTTTCTTGAGAACACTTAAAATCTACTCTCAGCAATTTTCAAATGTTCAGTATGTTACCTATAGTTACCATGATGTATAATAGAGCTCTTGAACTTATTCCTCCAAAATAAAATTTTGCATCTTTGACCAATATCTCCCTAATTCCCCCACCTCCAACCCCTAATAACCACCATTTTCATATCTATTCCTATGAGTTTGACTTTTTATCTTTTACATATAGGTGAGATTTTGTGGTACTTATTTTCCTGTGGCTTCTTTCACTTTTAACATGATATCTTCTAGATTTATACGTGTTGTTGCAAATGACAAAATTTTCATCTTTTTAAGATTAAGTACTATTTGGCTGTGTATATACACCACATTTCATTTATTAATTCATCTCTTAATAGACAGATTGATTCCATGTCTAGGCTATGTAGATAATGCTAAAATAAACATGGAAATGTAGATATCTCTTACACGTACTGATTTCATAGCCTTTGGATATATGCCCAGTAGCGGGATTGTTGGCTCATACCGTAATTCTACTTTTAATTTTTTGAGGACCCTCCAAATTGTTTTCCATAATGGCTATATTAGTTTACATTCCCACTAGCTCTTTACAAAGGTTCCGTTTTCTCCACATTCTCATGAACACTTATTGCTCATCTTTTCGATACTAGTCATTCTGAGAGGTGTGAAGGGATAGCTCATCGTGGTTTGAATTTTCATTTCGCTGATGATTAGCGAAGCTGAGAATTTTTTCATATACCTGTTTGTCATTTGTATGTTCTCTTTTAAAAATGTCTACTCAGGAAAACGTCGTCCATTTTTAAATTGGTTTATATGTTTTCTCACTATGGAGCTTTTTGAATTCCTAATGTATTTTTGACATTAACTTATCAGATGTATGTTTTGCAGATATATTCTCATTTTGTAGGTTGTCTCTTCACTCTGTTGATTGTTTCCTTTGCTGTGCAGGAGCCTTTTAGTATAATGTAATCCTATTTAACTGTTTTTCCTTTTTAGTACAAATCTAAAAGATCATTGTTCAGATCTTCATGGTATTTTAAAGCTATTTACTTTGTAAATGAATTTATAAAAGAATTTAATTCTTTTGCAATAGTGCAATGATCATACATTTTTCAACAGTGAATACTTAGCTTTTCACATACAAACACTGAATTCATTTTGTTTTCCTCATTGAATTATGTTCTCTACACCTTATTCACAAAGTTTGACAGTAGAGTTCTCTGTTTCGGGAATATATCTAGCAGTAATGATTGACTAAAATTCTGCTTCCCTTTATATCAAAGTAAACTTTTAAAACAGAAACTTGACACACAAAGTTTTGTCAGATTTTCTGGGATTGAATTTAGAGTTAACTTTGATGTCTTGCACTGTGCTTTTCTTTACCATCTTCTGGGCAGTTTCTGTACTGTCTATCTTGTTATATAACCTATTTTTATATATTCTTGTCAGATGTTTATTTCTGAACACATATCAATAAAAAGGACATGGCAAAGTGAAATAAAGAATTCCCATAAAGATATTAGGATGTGTTATCAAAAAAGTAATTGCAAATTTCATGACATTAAAAAAATAAGTATTCAAAGTCGGTATTTCTTGAATACGTCCTCAACTCCACTGCCTACTACATTTATTTTTACCTTATATTTTTAAAAGTACATTTCTATAAAGAGTAAACTAAAGCCTATGTATAGGGAAAGAAAACATAAAGAACTGTGTACTTGTTCTTACTACTTTCAATTCAAGTAATTTAGTAGCATGAATCCTAGAAGTGCTTTAACTAAATGTTGAATTTTGTTCAGAAATGGAAACAGACAATGAACACTTTATGTCTAAAGCGAAGAAGGGCTTCTAAACCACTTCTGACAAGAAAATTTTAAGAACAAACATAGATATTTATGGTGCTAAACAGTCTATTGAGAGAAAATTACAGACTGCTAAAGGTCAGTGTTCCTCCTTTGTGAAAGATTAGAAGAACCAAATGTCTACCTCCTGTTTATTCACGGAATAAAGTTATCCAGTGTTTTCTTAATGTACTTTTCTGTATCACAACCCTATGCTTGAAAAATATTCAGCTTTCATCTGTTCAGCTACAAAAGAAATATGAAAATTTAGTAAATCAATTCCAAGCATGGCATTTTTTAAAATTTTACTTTAAGTTCTGGGATACATGTGAAGAAAGTGCAGGTTTGCTATATAGGTATACATGTGCCATGGTGGTTTGCTGCACCTATCAACCTGTCATCTAGGATTTAATCCTTGCATGCATTAGGTATTTCTCCTAATATGCTCTTTTCTCTTGCCCCACCCCCTGACAGGCCCCAGTGTGTGACTTTCCTCTCCCTGTGTCCATGTGAACTCATTGTTCAGCTCTCCTTTGTGAGTGAGAATATGTGGTGTTTGATTTTCTGTTCTTGTGTTAGTTTGCTGAGAATGATGGCTTCCAGCCTCATCCATGTCCCTGCAAAGAAAATGAACTCATTCTTTTATATGTCTGTGTAGTATTCCATGGTGTATATGTGTCATATTTTCTTTATCCAGTCTGTCATTGATGGGCATTTGGACTGGTTCCAAGCCTTTGCTATTGTAAATAGTGCTGTGATAAACATCTATGTACATGTGTCTTTATAGCACAGTGTTTTATAATCCTTTGGATATATACCCAGTAATGGGATTGCTGGGTCAAATGGTATTTCTGGTTCTAGATCCTTGAGGAATCGCCACGCTGTCATCCACACTGGTTGAACTAATTTACATTCCCACCAACAGTGTAAAAGTGTTCCTATTTCTCCACAGCTTCACCAGCATCTGTTGTTTCCTGACTTTTTGATAATTGCCATTCCAACTGGCATGAGATGGTATCTCATTGTGGTTTTGATTAAGCATTGTATGTTTAAGGCAACACAAATACAAGGTAGAAATAATTCAACCTGATAGCATTTCTTATCAGCTACTAATGTTTTGAAGCTGCACTAAAACAAAACAGAGCAAAACAAAATACTGTTGTAAAGACTGAAGATCTTTGCTGCACTTTTGAGCATGGCATTTCTTAAGGGAAATGCAACTCACTGTTTAGAGAACAACAGAGTATATCTAGAAAGAGCAATCAGAATGCTAAAAAAAAAATCTCAAAGCTGTGCTTTTCAAAAATGGATTAATGTGGTGATTGCTAACACATATGTGTTTAACCTTATTCAAAGGAAAAAGAATCTTACATACCCAGGAATTAAATTTTGCTTATTATTATTATGTTACCTTGATAAAATACTAAACTATGGTTTATAATTTTTATATACCTGCATTCTCAAAGTTGGCAGAAAAGCAATATACATTTATTTTCTGGAAACAACTATTTTTTTTAAAAACTCAAGCAATTATTTCTGAGCAATAGCTGAAAACTTAATCTAGCCAATTTAAAAATAACTCAGTCAAATTAACTATTAGCCCACTGTTTCATGGATAAACTAAACAAAATGAAACAAAATTTCTCTATTCTGTGACTCCCTGTCTCAAATGAATCTCAAAGCAGATTTCATATTAGAATTCTCATTCCTCTTATTGGGTAGCGTCTCTATCTCATGATTCTTCCCATTAAACAATTTCTGCCATATTGTATATTATTCCAAGACAATAAGGTCCATCAATATGGGGAGAAAGAGATAGGCTGGAAGAAGAGGGAAGTTAAAAATATTAGTCATATTTCTTTGTAGGGATAGTATTAATTCTACCATACAGAAACTTTAGAAAATGTGATATCTACCAATCTATTAGTCTGTCTGTCTATGTAGCTATGTATCTATATATCTATGTATCTATGTATCTATGTATCTATGTATGTATGTATGTATCTATCTATCAATCATCTATCTATCTATCTATCTATCTACCTCTATCTATACATACTTGCTTAGTATGTAGAGGAAATCCAGTATTTCAAAATATATCTTTGATATTTAAACTTTGCTAATATGTTTAAAAATTTTTTAAAACATATTTAAACTCTAGGTTTTTATTTATTATCTTTTCAGAAAATTCAATGATTTATGACTGTTAACAGATGGATTATTAATATTTATTAATGAATACTAGTAAATTATTACATAGTATATATTGTACCAGAATGATTCAATTTTTATATCGTATTCATCAATGGATAAATAAATGTGATATTTATATACAATAGAATATTATTCAGCCATAAAAAGAATAAAATCCTGTCATTTGCAGCCACATGGATGGAATTAGATGTTATTATGCTATGTAAAACAAGCCACGTACAAAAAAACAAATAATTGCATTTCCAATTCATATGTGGGCACTAAAATAGTGGATCTCATGGAAGTAGAGAGTAAAATGGTGGTTTCCAGAGGCTGGGAAGGACAGAGGCATGAGAGGATGGAGAGAAGTTAGTGAAGAGGTAAGTTAGATGAAATAAGTTCAAGTATTTGATAGTATGGTAGGGAAATTGTAGTTAACAATAATGTATATTTCAAAATAGCTAGAAGAGAAGAATTGTAATAAAGAAAAGGCAAATGTTTGAGGTAATAGATATCCCAATTACTCTGATTTGATCATTACACATTGTATACAGTTATCAAATTATTACATGTATCACCAAAGTAGGTCCAATTATTATATATCAATAAAAATACCAGTAAAATTAAATTTAATAAAACCATTTCTTCAAGGGTGCATCTAATGACAATAAATTTCCTTAATTTTGCTTGTCTAAGAATATTGTCATTTCTTTACTTTTGAGGGATAATTTCACTGGATATAGAATTTAAGATCAGTGTTTTCTGCTTTCAATACTTTTAATATTTTATTCTATTCTTGCTTAAATGGTTTCTGATTAGAAGATGCTGTGATTATTATCCTTTGCCTCTATTGATAAGGAGTTTTGCTCTTTTTTCAAGATTTATTCCTTTGTCTTCAGGATCTTCCAGTTTGAATATGATATGCCTATGTGTGGAATTTTTTAAAAAATGGTATTTATTATGAATGGTATTCTCCAAGCTTCTACATCTGCAGTTTGGTGTATGTTTTTAATTTGAAAGATCACAGCCTTTAATACTTCAAATATTTTTGCCATGCTGTTGCCTCCTTCTACTTCAGTCATTCAAATTGTGCATATATAACTTTTCCCAGAATACACCGTAGTTTTTACATGTTTTGCTTTCTCTTGTTTTCTTTTTGTATTTCTATTGGGAAAGTTTCTATATAGTTATCTTCAGTGTCATTGAATCTTTCTTTTACAAAGTTGAATCGACTGTTGAGTCCATCCAAGGCATGCACTGTTTCTATTGCAATGATTTTGCTTTCCAGCATTTGCTTTCAATTCCTTATTAGAATTTTCATCTCCCTGCTTAAATTATCCATCTGTTCTTACGTATTGCTTACATTTTTTAGAGCCCTTATCAAATTGCTCAGTTATTTTAAATTCTCTCTGATAATTCCAGTATCTGTGTCTATATGCATCTGATTCAGATAAATGTTTTACTCTTCAGCCAGGGTGTGTGTGTTTGTGTCTGTGTGTGTGTGTGTGTGTGTGTGTGTGTGTGTGTGTGTGTGAGATTCTGGTCATTTACGATGCCTGATAATTCTTGAAAACTAGATATGCTTTATAGGATAGTTATGAAATAGGCCTTTTGTGGGGGAATTCATGTTACTCTTTCTAGGATTTGAGCTCATTTTCATGTTTAATGCAGTTATTGGTGACAGAGTATTTAATTCCTTTACTACACTTTATTTTTGTCTTATTACTTGACCCTGGTTACTCTAAGCACTCCTCCTCAGAGAGCACCTGTGTCTTGCAGTTTTTTTGGTTGTAATCTGTTCTTTTTTACTGGAGCCTATTTGTCTTATGGTAAGGTACAGATAAAAGAGAATGTTCTTTAATTTTTAAATTAAATCTTGGTGTTCCAATAGGCCTGAATCTTAGTGTTTCAATAGGTCCTGGGGTCCTTCACAAGTGTTTTTCCAGTAGTATGGCATCCCCCTGCCTCCCCACATTTTGTTTCTTGAAATTCTGACACTTGTTCCAGTAAGGTGAAAGTACAATACTAGCATAGGCTAGGGTGAAAGAAATATCCTTCTCCCAGATGGGATAAGATTCCAGCAATTTCTTTTTCCATGAAAACTAGGCCTTTATTGTAGAAAAGGCTCTGGGAATATTTCACAATGATTACTCTTCCTATTCTTCTGCCAGAGATATGAAGGAATCTTTTAAGATCTTCAGAGTGAAAGCTTGGCGGGCCTTCTGGAGATGAAGCCCATGAAAGGATGGTGGGTTTCCTAATACTGTGATCCATAGGAGTTTCTCAGTTTTATACTTGTCCACATTCAGCCTCCAGTGATTTATCAAAATTAGCACATAAATGTTCCTATTTTATTTATTGCTCCAGTAATTTTTACTCCAGGTTAGCATTTTTTGGCTGTGACTCTCTAAATGCACCTGTGTCTCCAGATTTAGACAACAGTAATTTGTCCTGAAACTAATTTTAATTTGTCCAGTATTTTTATAGTAAGGATATAAGTGATGGCCTCCAGGGTCTTTAGATGTTGGTACTAAACTAGAATTTACTTGCAATTTTTCATGTTTACTTTGCAAAAATTTTGGTAGGCAATTTTAGCAATGGTTAGCTAGCAGAATTTACAACCCAATAGATTAAAAAAAATATTTATTTATATTTTTATTTTGATGTGGACCAACAATATTTTAATGTATCTATCAATTTGAAAAATCAACTTAAAAACGACATCTATTTAAAATTTTGTCTATAGCAGATATTGTACAAAAATTATAATTTGAAATAATTTTTGTGACTTGCTCAGTTATAATAGTGTCATAAAAACCAAAATTGAGAGACATTAAAAAGATTAATATAAGATTTTTAGGCTACTGAAGCACATGCATATTGATTAGGATCAGATGTTTTAAAAATTATCATTTAAAATGTATTACAAATAATCATTTTCTAGTTTTTAAATATTTGGAGACAAAGTCTATTTCTTTTCTTGCCACACTAATTTTCCATAGTTCATAGCACCTATGGAATCAATAGAATTTCTGTTAAAATTTATAAATAGCAACCATATGTCATGTTATTTAACCACCTGTTTAAAGAGAAATCATCTTAAACTGATAGACACTTTCAAGTTTTAAAGATTATCAGGAAAGTGTTAGGGAACACATATGAAATGCTTCTTTGAGTTATTTTCCTCTGTTTTTAACAGTTTCTTAGTGAAAAATCTTTGTTTTCTCCTAAATTTCAAAGAGCAGGCAAAGCAGTGGAAGTTCAAGTATATTATAGCCCAAGGGAACAATGATATGAAGTAACTCAAATAATAAACTTGTCTTCATCTCAGCTCTAAGGAGATGCTAAGTAGATTTTCACTAGAAGCTCCACATCACTGCACAGTGGAGAATCTGTTTTTATCTGAATTCAAAGGCGTAAGAGACTCTTTGATCCTAAAGAGATTAAAATGCCCTTCCCTTGACCACCATAGAGAGAAAAAAAAAATTGCTACTGAGTGAAAAGTGATTGCGGGTTGCAAAGTTGTAAAACCATATAGAAGTGCAAGACAAAGCATTCAGGAAATAGAGGAGACAGTGCGCACATGCAATTGAGAGTGAGAGAGAATAGAGACAATAAGTGAAATCTGATTTATTATTCTTATGAACAAGTAACACAGGTAACTAACATTTTACATAAAAAATGTGGAGGAAAAGTCTTTCATGTATTTTAGTAGATAGCAATACAACCAAAACTTTGTGCTCTAAGAAAGTTTTTAATGCAAAAATAAAAACTTTTAAAATAATTAGTTATTAGTTATTTGTCTCTAGAACATAAAGTGTGAAGGGAAAATTGAGTATAGAACATCCTGTTAGATTTTGGGAACTTTCTAAAAGAAAAATTTATCCCATAAAAGTAGTATTTTCTTGACCACACTGTTTATGAATCTTTTTTATGCCTAGTAGGGAGAAATAAGTTTGGCTATAAGTATGTTTATTTAAAATATGTGGTTCTCATTAGGGAGCAAAGTTCAGTGATTTTCAAAAACGTCTAATTTTTATAATTATTTTAATTCCTAGCAAAATATCTTGAATTAATATTGATACTTTGACAGTGTAAAAGCCCTATGATATTTGAGTCACAATTTCGGTGTTTGGAGGTAACCAGGACATGTATTTCAATGAGATTTTTTCATCTTCTCTATGTTAGGAATTTTACTATGTATACAGAAAGCAATAAAAATATAACTACAATGTACGATCATATTTTAAATACTTTAGCAGAAAATAAACTAGAAAGCAGATATAATATAGTCCTGCTGAGTTTACGAACGGGCAAATCTTTTCATGTTATACATTTAATATTTTCAATACTGTTTTTGCATCACTAAACTATACCATGGTTTCCTTCATAGTTTTGTGCCTTGGGTTAAAAGAGAACAGAATCTATGGATAACTTCAGGAATGAATTTTTATCCTGTTATGGAAACTTTTGTCTAAAAGGGAATGTTTTAAAAACAGGGATATTTACAGTTGATCCTTGAACAATATAGCTTTGAACTGCATGGATCAACTTTTAAGTGGATTTTCTTCAACCTCTGCTACCTCAGAAACAGCAAGACCAGATCCCCCTCTTCTTCCTTCTCATTAAATAAGTATTAATATATTTTCCTTCTAGTTTTTTTTTTTTTTTTTT